>NC_044550.1:67572366-67879013 GCF_007565055.1 Rhinopithecus roxellana | reverse complement strand
TTTCAATGACAGAATCAGATACATTATTTAATCTGCTATTTTCCCTGGGAATGAAAACACAATTTTTCAATGTGCAAGCATGTCACATTTTATTCAGCCAATCCCATATTATCAGCTCTTATATTGTTATTATTATTAATAATGAGGATTGTACTAAAATGTCTGTATATTTATTTAATTATTTCTCCCTAGGATTAATGCCCTAAAATATTGTGCTGAATACCTGGATTATTTTATTTTTATTATTATTAATTTTGAGATAAAGTCTTGCTTTGTTTGCCACGCTAGGGTGTAATGATGTGATCACAGCTCACTGCAGCCTTGACCTCCCAGGCTTAAGCAATCCTCCCACCTCAGCCTGTTGAGTAGCTGGGACTACAGGCATGAGCCACCACATTCGGCTATATTTTTTAATTCCTCGTAGAGACAGGGTATCCCTATTTTGTAAGGCTTGTCTCAAACCCCTTGGTTCATCCTATCTTCCCACCTCAGCCTCCCAAAGTTCCAGGATTGTAGCCATCAGCCACCACACCTGACACACCTTGATTATTTTAAAGATTTTATTATACATATTATTACGTGACTTTCCAATCATTTGATCAATTAATGATTTTCCCTATAAGTATATAAACCATTAGTCTTACTCAAAAATTTTTTATTACATGGTAGGATTGTGTTTTCTGATGCATTATTACATTAGATGTAAACATATAGCTTAATTTGAACCAGTAAAATACATGTTTAAATGCCATGCAATAATTCCAAGGTACATCTCTCAGATCCAGCATATAATTCACAATATTCTCTTCATATTAGCTAGGTAATTGTGAAAGAAAGTGCCACAGTAGAGCTTCTACTGGTCTTGTGCACTACTAGACTACAACTAGCAAAGAGTCTTGCTATATGTGATATGCATGAGAAATAACCATTTCATTAATTTATTGAGCTTTTTTTAAACAATGAAACCTAGCCTATCCTAACTCATTCTGAATATGTGTTTTCCAAATATTTTTCTAGATTTCAGTCTTATTTATTATTTTTTAAATGTCATTGACACTAAAATGGCCAGTAACATTTTTAGTAAAAAAAACACTTTGTAACAGACACAAGCCTTTACAAAATATGTATACACCATATTTTTCTGTAAAAAATAACTTATTTTACATGTGAATACATACAAAAATTGTATTGCATATCTACAAAAGGTAGGATTACACTATGTTTTGAAAAAATAGGACATTCTAATGTGTGGTGATTTATAACTTTTTAAAAAATTCATATGACTAGCCAGTTGTCCCAGTACTTTTTATTAAGTAGGGAGTCCTTTCCCCATTGCTTGTTTTTGTCAATTTTGTCAAAGATCAGATGGTTGTAGATGTGTGGCTTTACTTCTGGGTTTTCTACTGTGCTCCACTGGTCTATGTGTCTGTTTTGTATGAGTATCATGCTATTTTGGTTACCATAGCCTTATAGAATAGTTCAAAATTGGGTAATGTGATATCTCCAGCTTTGTTCTATTTGCTTTGGATTTCCTTAGCTATTCAGGCTCTTTTTTTTTTTTTTTTGGTTCCATCTGCATTTTAGGATAGTTTTTTTCTAATTCTGAAAAAAATAATGTTGGTTATTTTATAGAAATAGCATTAAATCTATAGATTGCTTTGGGAAGTATAATATTTTAACAATATATCTTTCACTGTATACAAAAATGAAATAAAGATAAACTTAAGGTTGAAATGTAAGACCTCAATCTATAAAAATCCTAGAAATAAACCTAGGAAATACCATTCAGGACATTGGCCTTTGCAAAAAAATATATGACTAAGTTCTCCAAAGCAATTGCAACAGAAACAAAAATTGACAAGTTGGACCTAATTAAACCAAAGTGCTTCTGCACAGCAAAAAACTCAACATAGAAAACAGACAATCTACAGAATAGGGGCCAAGATTCACAAACTGTACATCTAACAAAGGTCTAATATCCAGAATCTATGAATAATGTAAAGAAACCAACAAGCAAAAAGTAACCTTATTAAAAAACTACTAGAATGGGGAAAGAGGCAAAGGGCAATAGTTGAAAACCTTCCTGTTGGGTCACTAATTGGGTGATGAGACCATTTATATCCAGGTAAAAAACCTGCACATCTACTTGATGAATCAAAAATAAAAGTTAAAATTATTTAAAGAATGAATAAAAATAAAACAGTATTACTGTAAGGTTAGTGACAAATGAACTGATGGTACTTTTGTCAAGCTAGTATCCAGTCTTCACTTCTTTCTTCAATACAAAATAACCTTACAAAAAATTCAGCCATGCTCAGATATAAAATTATTGTCATCTTCCCATTGCAAAAAAAGTGACCACTTAGATGTAAGCAGAACATATTAGGTTGGATTAACACAGATGAAAAGTGACCTCTTTAACACTTGACACTTTCTTCTTTCTATCACATAAACCTTTGGTGTGATAGCTAGAGATGCAATAGCCAGTTAGTGATTATGAAGGCTACAAAGAATCGCCTGGGCACGGTGGCTCATGCCTGTAATCCCAGCACTTTGGGATGCTGAGGCGGGTGGATCACTTGAGCTTAGGAGTTTGAGACCAGCCTGGTCAACATGATCAAACCCTATCTCTACTAAAAATACAAAAATTAGCTGGCCATGGTGGTGGGCACCTGTAATCCCAGCTACTCAGGAGACTGAGGCAGGAGAATTGCTTGAACCTGGGAGGCAGAGGTTGCAGTGAGCCGAGATTGCCCCAGCCTGGGCAACGAAGTAAGACTTCGTCTAAAAAAAACAAATGTGAAAGAACTACACAGAATTTTTAAAATATAGTACTGTAAGAAGTATAAAGCAGTAGTATAGAAAAAGATGGCTTAGATCTATTATGCACAACGAGTTCATATGGTAATCCCATATCTTTTGAGAAAGATAAAATATAACCTCCACTTTTTTAAGTCACTTTTTTGCCTCGTTATATATAGCTAATATTAATCCACACTGATATACCAATTTATTCATAATCCAAAGCATGTTTTTAATGCTCTTCTAAATAAAATGTTTGTAGTTTAACTTATGTTTCTACATTTTGATTATTGTTTATATCATGAACATATCACTTATTTATATATAACATCTATATATGTCACAGTCTGTTAATCTCCAGAGATATCAATTATACACATTTTATACTCTACTTTTTCTACTAAGTCCTTTACCAGGTTTAAGGTCTTCCATTTATAGAGTTTTGTCTTGTTCCTAATATTTGCTGTCTTCAATTCCTCATGATTCTCAACAGTATGGTCAGTTTTGAAGTTGAATTTGTCTGCTCTTCTGTTTTGCTTGTTATTTTATTATTTTAATTGGATATGCAAGAGACATAGGATTTGTTTTAGTCTTTTATTGTACCTGTGACAACTTGTCATAAATGTAATGCTGAAACCAACACAAATCAACAAGTTTGAAGCCCAGTGAGTGTGGGTGGTTTCTCTGTTCTACATCTCACAAACCAATGTGTAGTCAGATCTGTATTCCTTTCTGGAATTTCTAGCAATAACTCATTTCCAGGCTCATGCAGGTCGCTGACACAATTCAGTACCAAGCAATTGTAGACTGAGGTCCCTGATGTTTTTCTGGCTCTTGGCCAAGAGTCACTCTCAGCTTCTAGCCTCCACCAGAACTCTTTGGTTTGTGGAGCCTTTTCTCCATCTACAGTACCAGCAAGGGTGGATCAAGCCATTTTCACACTTTGAATCTCTCTGACGTCTCCATCTGCCTTATCTCTTCTGCCTCTTCTGCTTCTGCATTTATCTAACTGACTCTTCTGCCTTTCTCTTTCCTTTTAAGGAAGGATCCATGTGATTACATTGGACCTACCTGGATAAATGTCCCTACTTTAGGATCAGGTGATTAGTAACTTTAACTGCAAAGTTCACTCAGAGTAGTTTACATTAGTCTTTGATTGACTAACCACAAACAGGAATGTTTGCATGAGTAACTAGAGTACAGAAATATTGGGAGCCATGTTTATAATTTTGGCCAGGACAGAATTACAAGATAGATTTGCCATTCAGAGGCACCTCAGCAGCTGCCCTTCCAGATATAATCTTCTTTTAGTTTCATTACTAGACACTTGGGGTGTCGCTTTAACTCTCAGAAAGAATTCTCATCCTTCAAACACTCCTGGAGGCAGACCCCTCCAATAGCTTTCTGACTCAAGGTGGTGAGATTGTAAACTGTTTGTCTGCTCCTGCCCCTCTACTTCAATTAATCACTGTAAATAGCTCCTGTAAAATAGCCCTGTAAAAAGCTATAGATTGTAGTTTGCTAAACTCGCTACTGCATTCGACCATCTTGACCATGTTATAGGTTGGTGCTTCTGATCTCAAGCTGTAATTTCCCTTTCAAATATGGTTCTATTTGCATTATCTAAATAATAAATTTATCCTGATTCTTGATTCCCCCAATCTTTTTTTCTCATTTTTGGCATAACTTTTATTGCGTATGTTTCTCTATGAGTCCTGGAAACTTGGTATTGAGTTGTTTATAGCAACAGATACTCCATACACCATGTAAAAATAGAAGCTTAATCAATCTATAAAAAGATGGTACAAAATTGTAATATTATGAATTACAGAAATCTCCATTTGTCTCTTTTTCTGCATATATATGCTCCCATATGTAATCTTTATAAATTATTGATATATGTATGTATACATGCATGCATATATATATATATATTTAACCAACAATTTCCTGGATTTTTAGTACCTTAAAACAACAAAAATAAACATTTCCTTCATTGAAAAATGATCACCACCTTATGTTTTAAGTTTCCTTTGCATTTATACTTTACATAGAGTAATTAGCTCTAATTTATATTTTATATACATATAAATTATGTATATATGTATGCATGTGTGTATATATACACATCAATTTGTAGATAAAACATAAATATAAGTTTTAATATTTTGTTCCTACAGCCAAGGAGACGTTTATAAATGTATACTTGTGTCTGAACTGGTTTAGGAAAATTTGAACATGAAATAGAGTCATTGTTATTCATTCTGTGCTTTCAGACCAGCCTAAGTCAATGAAGACATCTGGTGTTTAACATTTGGCAGCTTCTCAACAGGCTATGACATATGAAATAGTTTGGTGGTCTGACTTCACTTTTCATAGAATCATTGTCAGGTAGTGATTAGCAGACTATCAGCAACTTGGCAAACAGTACGGGATGCTCCATGTTGGAATTCTTTTCTATCTATACACAGTTTTAAATATCAGCAGTAAAGTATATTGGTAGAAAACTCTATGTCACTCTCCCCTACTGTTCAATAAATAAAAAACTTTAACTGCCAGTACAGATTATATCTTTCAAGAGATTCAAGCATTTGAAAGTATGAGAAAAACTAATTATAAAGTGCTAAGCGTATGCGCACTCACAGGAAACATTTTAGAGATGATTGATATTATTCTTTATTTTCGTAAAAAAGACAAATATTTTTCCAAATTAAATATCTAAAATAACTAGATATTTAGTATATATTTATTATAGGTTGATTAGTTGTTAACTATTTTATTTTATTCAAGCACTTTTCTATTTTAATACCAGTAATTGTGCTGATTGTGCAAGCAGTCAGAATTTTAGTGTAGCAGGGAAACGCTTTTTATAAAAATACAGCTTATTACAAATGTATATGAAGGAAAGTACACTCGGTACACCCAGAAATCTTGGATCAAAGCATATCTCTGTAAAATAGTGCCTGACGATGAAAAAGGTAACTTTTATTTTTGAGGTTTGTAAACATTTTTTTCAGAGGAAATTCTTAATTATTTTAAAAGACTGTAATACAGAAATACCTTTTTGAAGCAGTACTGCACAATATCTATACATAAATGCTGACATTTATTTAGTAAATAATTAGTAATCATATATTACTCTTGCAAGCCAGTTATTCTGTCATGTGCTATTGATCCAAGAAATGGGATAGTGCATATTTCCTTTTATAAGTCTGAAGTCTAGATCAGTGATCGATGTAGTGGAAAATATTCTCTGCCAAGAAGTTTGGAAGACTGTCTCTTTGTGTTGCAGGTGCAGAATATCAAACTATGAAATTTTTATATCTTTGATTCTTTTCTTTTTTGTTCTGTATGTTAGAGGATCAATTCTGATATGTAATATGCTGATTCTCATAAGAAAATTGTCAATATTTAGAAATACAAAAAGACAAACATGTTGTTTTAGAATATTATAAAATAAAACATCTCTTTTAAGCTTGATTAATTTCAAGTTTACATTTTTTTGTTTACTTATACTTAATTAAAATACAATCACAAAATGGTTTAAATACTTTCACAAAGAAAAAACAGATGAAGATATTAATTCAAGCAGAAGCATACACAAGAAAGTGATAGAACTGTGATTATTTTCTTTTACTTGTAAAGGTATATAACAACATCATGAGGTAAAATAATGTAACATATTAAGAAGATGTAAATAACCAATGAGAAAATTAGTTAGAGGTTAGAATCACAAAAACTACAGATTTTTATACAGACTTATTTTTTGAAATGTAGAAGCTTATCCTAAAGTCTCAATGGGACCAGAGGTACTAGAAAATAATAGGATTAAGTCATAATTATTAGCAAAAGATTTCAAAATTTACTGCTCAGTACATGAAGAAAAATTACTATAGTAACTTTTTAACAAGTCAGTCCATGCTTAACACAATATTCTGTAGAAATACCCTCAATGGTAAGATTTAGGTGGTTATTCTAGAGTTTCTCATTTAAAAGTAAAATTCTAATACCCCATACCATCAGTCATACTTGTTCTTACCATGGTCAAGCTGATCAAATAAAATGTAGAAAGCAATATGGGATGGAAATAAAGCACATTCTTTTGAAGGAAACATTGTCACAGATTGAAAAATATTACTGATGATATAAATACAAACATGTTTGTAACATTTCAAAAGTGGAGAAGATTGCTGTAAAATTGGATGAAAGCTGATGTGAGTGAACCCACAAATTGGGAATGGGTTTGGGAGAGTTCCTGGCCACACTTAGGAAGAATTCAAGAGCAAATCGACAGTGAAAGAAAAAAAGTTTATTAAAGTAACAGTATACAGCACAATGGCTGCTCCCCGGACAGAGCAGGCTATCCTGCAGGCAGAGTAGCACTCCTGGGTTGCTGGCTAACTATATTGTTACCTACTCCTAATTACATGCTAATAATAAGGGATAGGGTTTTCACAAACTTTCTAAAAAGAGACAGAGAGTTCCCAGTAACTTCCAGGCATTGCCCAGGCAATTGTAAAGTGTCATGGCACTAGTGGGAGTGTCTCATTGCCTGCAAATGCATTATGATTTTTAGTCTCACCTGGTTTGGGCCTCTTTCTTTGCTACATCTGTTTTGATCAGCAGGGTTATGAAAAAAGTCCTGCTGACTTCCTGCTTCAAAAGTAGACAGGTCTCTACTATATCTTACATTGTGGTTTTCACAATATTCACTTTCAAAAATAAGATGTATAAGTACTATTTTCCGAACCATTGAAATATGAACTAAACAAATATAAAGAGCGAATATCTTTAGAAACCATATATTATATTTAAAACTGTAAAAATCGAACCATGAATAGCATTTTGCTATTATTTTAAGTCTTTAAAAACTTCTGAGAAACGGTCACAGAGTTAGCAGCACAATTAACATAAATGAATTGATTCTTTAAGGAAGAATTGCTTTTCTGCATTCCATGTACCTCTTAGAGAAGGAACTGAAAGCCTGGGTGTAGAGCAAACAAAGTAGAAAGACATTCCTGCCTTCATGAAACTTCCATTGATTAGGGGCAGAAAATATGCAACGTTTAAATAAAAATATGCAATAAATAAATAAAATACAGACTATCTCAGAAAAAAATCAACAGAAGCAAGTAATAGGGAACATGAGTGGATGAGAATGTAACCTTACTATTTTTAAAATGGGATTTTAAGTTAATTCTGAGGATATGACCCTTGAGCAAAGATCCAAAAATAAAAATAGCAAAAATGGTGAGAAGATGCTAGTTTATGGATATGTTTTTGAAGAAAATTGCCTCACTGATTGTGGTTTATGAGCCAACGAAAGGAGTCAAGAGTTGAATCTATGTTGTTTTTATGTTTTTATGTTTTGTTTGTTTTGATTTAATCCAAGCAAGCTATACAGCAAAGAAGTACACAAACTACTATAATAGTAACATGATTAATTTTATAAAAGAAAATCTTTAAGTGTGTATTATATTTTCTACTTTTTAAATGGAATGTGGAGTCAGTTTTTCTTGACACAAAGTTCATTAGCTATATTATGGAAAATTTTTTAAGAGATAGGATTTAATGTAAAGATTAATTAATTATACATGTTTTCTTTTCTTTTTTGAGACAGAGTCTTGATCTGTTGCCCAGGCTGGAGTGCAGTGGCATGATCTCAGTTCACTGCAACCTCCACCTCCTGGGTTCAAGCAATTCTCATGCTTCAGCCTCCCAAGTATTTGGGATTACAGGCATCCGCCACCACGCCTGGCTAATCTTTGTATTTTTAGTAGAGAGTGGATTTCGCCATGTTAGCCAGCCTGGTCTGAACTCCTGACCTCAGGAGATCCTCCCACCTTGGCATCTCAAAGTGTATTTTCTTTTTCTTCCACAAAGATAGTAGATCTAAACTTATTTAATTTCCTTCTGAAAATATGTCAGTGATTTGTATGCTACCCAGTCACTTTTGAAACAAGAAACACACATTTGATCTGTATCATCTGTATCATCTAAGTAAAATAATGCTTTAACAACTAATGAGAAAGTAATAACTTTTGTGGAGCTGTTTATCTTATAGAAAGCATATTTTGAAATGAATGTTTGAAAATATTACCAGTGTTATGTAATTTTGCTTTGGAACCAATGTGACAATACCACCTACTAAAGTTATTCTCTTCCCACATTACAAATAAAAGGAAATAGAACATCTTAACATACACATGAGTGTGTGTGCAGCTATATATGCAGTGATATTAATGCAAGCATATATATGTACAAAATAACTTCTCATTGGTGTGCAAGCACAAATGAATAATACCAAAAATAGAAAAAATTACTTGCTGAATTAGAAGAAAAACTATAACTAATAATTTGATGAAGTTGGAAAGTAAAAGTTTTTTTTGTTTTTAAACACAGGTAAGGGTACGCTTTTTTTACGTGGTCCTGTCTTTCTTGATGAGACACCCTTCTAAGTTATGATTGTCATTAAAATCAAGTATGAAAATACAGCAAGTAATCAGACATTCAAAATATACTGCTACACAATGTTAAACCAAGATATACAAAGACAATGAAACATATCATAAAATAATTTCTTATTAATATATCAGAAAATATTTTACAAATCATTTTACTTTTTCTTATTCTTTTGCTTTATTTTGGGGTTTTATTTATCCTGCTTATCACATGTTATTATAGTAGCATATGTATACTGTTTTATCATAAATAAACATGCATTAGGAATGCATAGAATATTTGTAATGTTGACATTCACAATTAGTGTGAAGATCACTAAACTAGAGAACAATATACACAAATACATATACAATTAGGACTCAATATGTTAAATACTTTTGTAAAAGGTACTAGCCCAAATTAGCCTGCGATGTGCATGTCTGTGTGTGTGTGCATGTGATGTTCAATAAATGCCTTTTATAAGTATTTGTTTAGATGTTTAGAATAAACAGAATCAAAACTGTATCTAACAGAATTTTATTCTACTAAATTAACTTCAATACCATGTATATTGTTTAAGAACCTACTCTATGACTGACATTTGTTAAATATTCTTTTTTCTCATAAACAAAATTTAATGCAAGAAGGAGAAATAATGTAATCTCTGTCTTTGTCTATGTGATTTGCAAGATTTCTGAGTCAATACTATTGTTAATTCCAGTAACTTTTTGGTTTTTCTTACATTCCTTAATGCTAATTTAATAAGAGATCGTAAAGGAGTGAACAGGCACTGACATTTGTATTAACAATACATAGTAATAGTAATGAGAAAGCACAATTCTATGCTGCTATGTGTCACTCTTTTAATAGTTTTTTTTTATGATTCAACTTATTTATTTCCCACAAGTGAGGTAAAATTGCTATCCAATTTTATAAGTGAGGAGATTAAGACACAGATAAATTATGTAATTCACCAAAGTTGAACAGTATGAAGGAGAAAGAGTCAATATATGAACTCAGACAGTCTACTGCTAAGTGTAGAACCCTGGAGTATAATATCACTTTGAAAAATTCATAGGACACTTCTACATTTTTATGCTTTCCATGGTCTTTATTTATTTATTATTTATTTATTTTGAGACGGAGGAGTCTCGCTCTTTCCCCCAGGCTGGAATGCAGTGGTGTGATCTCGGCTCACTGCAAGCTCCGCCTCCCGGGTTTATGCCATTCTCCTGCCTTAGCCTACCGAGTAACTGGGACTACACGTGTGCTCCACCACGTCTGGCTAACTTTTTCGTATTTTTCATAGAGATGGAGTTTCACCGTGTTAGCCAGGATGGTCTAGACTTCCTGAACTCGTGATCCACCTGCCTTGGCCTCCCAAAGTGCTGGGATTACAGGCATGAGCCACGGCGCCCAGCCTTTCCATAGTCGTTTAAATGTTCTTTATGCAAATATTTATGTTTTCAGTCCATCTTGGTTACGTTTTTAAAAATATTTTTTGTTAAATGAGTTGTTTTAACACTTCAAATTCTCAAGACTGATTTCATTTCCACTTGAAATTTTGATGAACTGTGACTATAGCCTTGAGCTACTCACTTTTTCCCCCTGTATTGTTTCCAAGCTTAACTAATCTAGAAGCACCAACGTTGGCCTTGAGCTGTACTTCTGTGGTGTTAAAGACTGATATAATTGCCTTTTAAAGAAACATCTCTACTTGGAATAATTGCAAATCATACCTTTGAGATAAAATTTGCAAAATGAGAAGGGTGGTGAATAGCTATTACACACAAGCTCATTTTCCCAAACCTCAAGTTTTGATGTAATATTAGACCATCCAACTAATTGTCCTGATGAATATTTTTAGTAGAAGTTAAGGATTCCTTTAGTAATTTCTTAGAAAGTAGATAATATGCATTTAGTCATGTTTCTACCTGCAGTTACTCGGCTAAAGTAATAACATATTCTGTATTGATGATATTCAACAAAAATTCATGCACTTGCAAATTATTAAAATTTTATTTTTTTAAAGAGCCAGAGTCTGTCAGCATCTAAGAGTAATCTTCTAGGTCATTGATAGAAGAAATATTCATTCTCCATGATTCCAAAGAAAGGCACCAGAACTCGATTTAGATGCAGATATTTACAAAACAAACAAACAAACAAAACACTTTTACATTTTCACATGCATCCCTCTCTTTTATTTTGGGGACTATAATGTATAATTTTGAAACTGTGAGGGCAAGATTCAGTGATAATATATTGTGTTATAACTCATCATGTTAATGCAAGTTCTAGTATACCTTGCAAACAATAAAGTTCTAGGAATTGTCTATATGTCACCCAGGCACTTTATTGTTCTAATGCATAAGATTAGCTTATAAATATAATTTGTTTTCCTACATTCTAATACAGGTATGATTAATTCCATTAGAGTATATTCAAATAGTAGAATGGATCTACCATGTCTATAGCATTCCCATGTATCAAACTATTTATTCAAAATAACACATAAACATACACAATAGTTGAATAATTTTCTGCCCACTATTTGCTATTAAAGACCACTTTGAAAAGATTGTTATTTTTATATCTTTATATGCCTGTGTAACTGTATTTATAATAAATGTTAGAAAGAAAGTTTTGAAGTTAAAAGTTTTATACACTTTAAATAATTTCAGATTGACCAAATTGCCCTGCAAATAACTACAGAGGTGAAAATATTATATGCTACTTATGTTTGTTTGTTTATTTGTTTGTTTTTGAGATGGAGTCTTGCTCTATCACCAGGCTGGAGTGCAGTGGCCCGATCTTGGCTCACTGCAACTTCTGCCTCCAGGGTTCAAGCGATTCTCTTGCGTCAGCCTCCTCAGTAGCTGGGACTACAGGCATATGTCACCAAACCCAGCTAATTTTTGTATTTTTAGTAGAGACGGTGTTTCACCATATTGGCCAGGGTGATCTCTATCTCTTGACCTCGTGATCCACCTGCCTCAGTCTCCCAAAGTGCTGGGATTACAGGTGTGAGCCACCAGGCCCAGCCCTGTTTTGTTTTTTAATAATGAGTGTCTAAGCACATTTTCACATATTTCAAGGTAATTGTACTTCTGACTGCTCAAATATTTTGTCATTTTTAAGATTGGTTTCTGGCATTTCCTTTTTAGTTTTTAGAACATAGATTAATTAAGACAATTAGACTTGTTTGTGATAATATAACACAATTTTTTTAAGAATGTATAACTTGCTTTTTAACTTTGAATAAGGTATAACAGCATTTTTGTTGATGTGTATTATATTTTATTTTTTGAGTTTGTGGCTGTCTTAGTAATGCTTTTCTCACTTCGTGTCTTTTAATTAAAATTGCATACTTCCATATAATGTATTATTTTGTTTTAATAATTGAACTTGATATAAAATCATATATTCATTTGCATCAAAATTGCTAGTCTGTTGTATGTACAAAATATATTAAATATTTTATCTTGGCGAGGCACGGTGGCTCACACCCATAATCCCAGCATTTTGGGAGGCCAAGGCAGTTGATCACTTGAGGTCAGGAGCTCAGGACCAGCCTGGCCAACATGGTGAAACCCCATCTCTACTAAAAATAACAAAAAATTAGCTGGGAAGAGTGGTGCACACGTGTAATCCCAGCTACTCAGGTGGCTGAGGCAGGAGAATCCTTGAACCCATGAGGCGGAGGTTGCAGTGAGCCCAGATAGCACCACTACACTCCAGCCTGGGTGACAGAGTAGGAATCCATCTCAAAAATAAATATATATATGTATATATACATATATGTAACATATATATGTTATCTTATGCTAAATCACCATAAACATTAGCATCTCTTTTTATACTTTTTATCATATTACATTAACCTGTTAATGAATTATGTCAATACCATTTTAGTGACTCTAATTCCACAACTATTTTAGTGTTTTGCAACATAATTCATCGCTCATCTATTTTTTCAGAAATTTCTATCTACTCTTGAATGTTTAATATCCATACTAATACTCAAACTTTATAATTACTTTTCCTTTCCCATAAAGATATATCATGTAAAGTAAACAAATAAATCTTAAAATCACATTTTTTATTCTTATTGAGATAGCATTCTATTTAGTGAGAGAAAGAGAGAAAATGTAGATAAATTACTACACTGGATTTTCAACCTAAATCAGATATGTTGCTTTTTAAAAATGTTTTCAATACTTATTTTATGACCTTCGGAAGATATAGTGCACATTTGTCCAGATCTGACTATTCATTAGTAAGGCATGGTTTGCTCTTCCTCTGTATCTTGTTTTGTAAGTGGTCAAAGGAGGTAGACCTGTAGCACTGGCTCCAGGTAATTAAGACACATTTACTAGCCTCTGCCATCTAAATGTTCATGGCTGCATTTGAAACTTGATGCAAAAAAAGGAAATAATGCTCAAATTACTGCAAAAGAATGACATAAAAGTTGATGCTCAGAATGTTGGTTGACATCTTGTTGCAGAAGTGTCCTGCAGCAGTGCTGCCTGCTTCCTGGCCCTCTGAAGTTATGTCGTTCTTGCTAATATTCAAGCCTGGTTATTGAATCTCTTGTCAATACTCCTAGCACATTTGTAATAGCTGCCCTTCTTTAATTGCAACGGTCAATGGCTATTCTTGCAACAAAGAGACTGTCTGCATGAGAGACTTCTAAAGGATGGACTAGGGAAAGGGAATAGTGAATGATGTCTTCTTTTAACTAAATTAGCCAGAAACATATGAAATATATGGAAGGAAGTCATCTGGCCACCTGGGAGCAGGTCTTCAAGATGCAGCATGGAAACTGAAGCAAAAATAACTAAATGAAACTGCTGAGAAATTACCAATGCCTCTTCACAGAGGGAGTAGAAATAGAGTGGCACATTTGATAATGAATATATTGAATGCCAGAAGAAATAATGTTTTCAGCATATTTCTAGACTCTATAGGTTTAATATCTTTTTAACCTAAGAAAAGTAATAGTTTTAGAAAATTGTAAGTTGGATTTGCTACCAGGCCCCTTGCGTTTCTTTATTCTAATTATTAAAAAGGCAAAAATGAGATGATTGTTTTGATGGAAATGAATGCTTCTGATAATCAATTAGATAAATCTAGGTATGGTGCAGTGAGTTTTTCTATTACCCACATGTCCAATAATGATTATTAACACAACACGAAGGTCCCCCAAAGAGGCATTAGTACCATGAACACACATCCTAAGAAATAAAGGTTTAGGTCATCCCAATTGACAAGGAGATTTACATCAGCTTGTCAGCAGAGTTGCAGACTAAACAAGTAGGTACTGGAAGGGGAAAATCATAAATTATGCTATGTACCCAATTACAGAAAGATAAATTTTACTTTGTATGAGTTCACCTTTCATTTTTCTTTATCCTCTTTTTAAGATAAGTGTGCATTGACAGTGGTGGTGGTGTTTCACTTTGCTATTTGGACCACAGTTTGAACAATCCTGTGACAGGAATGTAACAATCAAGGCAGAATGGATATTCTTCAGAGGTAATGATGTTGGGGTACATGCAGGAATGAAGAAATTTAGGGTTGTATTCCTTCGAGAAAATGGAAACTCCTTTTTTTTAATTGTAAAAAAAAAGAAAAGTTGCATTATTTAGGCAGAACCAAATTTGGAAATGTAATTATGGAAAGAAAAATGACTGCCAGGCTTAGGGAGCCCACAGGATGCTCAGTATGCTTTAGTTCTTCATCATCCCACATCCACTTTCTACTTTCTGGAAAATGACCAATTTTGTGTACCCCTTGTGGGAGGCATGGCTCTGCCTTCCGTTATGGAAGGTGAATATCCCAAATATTCATATCCCAACTGCAAGGAAAATGGAGCACTTACATTTTACCCAATCATAAACTGCCGCCCTGTATTTTAAAATTGAAGCTGGCAGGGCAACTAAGAAAACAGTGAAAATGATATATTCTGCACTAAAGGTATCCAGTGGTGGCAATCTCCTTGTCCAATAGAGGCAGCTGTAGTGTCTGGTGTTGGCACCAACACCATTTCCTGATGGTTTTTACTAAAGACTCTGTGTACGTTCAATTCTTTGGTCCAATAGATCTTTTTTAGTTTGTAACTGTTGTCGAGACAAAATCCTCCAACAATAAATGTGATCTATAATAACTTGGTATCTGCCCAATAGATTTCCTTTTTATTTAAGGTAAACAGAACAAATTAATCTCATTTAAGACCGATAACTCTAAGTATTATGGCATTTAACAAAAAAGGCCCTAAATTTGAAGTTATAATCATGTGCATAATATGAGTTTTGTGTTTTAATTTTTTTATTTAAAAAAAAAAAACCTTTTGGGTTGCTGTACTATTTTAACCAGCTCCCGGTTTTTTATGTGGTATCTAAGCATTTTTGTCTATTAAATTGGTAACCAGCTGCAATAAAAAATTATCTTATTTCAAGGTTTTAAGTTCATTTTCTGAAGTGTTTTAGGTATACAATGATATCAACTAAAGCAACAACAGTTTTGCGTCTTACAGTGTTTCTTACTAATTGGGATTGGGTAACACTTCTAGAATATTGTATGTTAATGTTTATGATGGATTAATCTTACATTGTCCTTAACATATATGCATCTAATTATTCAATATTATGCATGATTATTTTTATTGTGATATGCACTTTAATTTACATCAAGAAACAATATTTATTTCCCTTTTTTTATGTTTCTATCAGAAATGTATGCTACATTTTATAAAATGGCTATTTGGCACTTGTGAAGGTGATCATATATCACATTTTTTTGCACATTGGCTTTCTTTTTCCTGGACTGGGAGACAGTCTGGCTTCATCACCCAGGCTGGAGTGCAGCAGCACGATCTTGGCTCGCTGCAACTTCCACCTACCAGGTTCAAGGTATTTTCAAGCCTCAGCCTCCCTCTCCGCAGGATGAACCTGCTCGCTGAAGACCCAAGGAGAGCTGATGCCACTGTTCCAGTCTGACATCTGACCTTGCAGATGAAGTTTGAAGATAGTCTGCTTAAATAGGGGAGGGTCAATCTTTTTATTCTATTCACACCTTCAACTGATTGAATGAGGCTAATGACATTATTGAAGGCAATTTGCTTTACTCAAAAGTCCACTGATTAATATTATCCAAAAAGACTCTAACAAAACACCCAGAATAATGTTTAACGAACAATCCAGGCACTCTGTGGCTCAGCCAAGTTCACACATAAGATTGACCATCAAAGTCATAACTAGCCTTATCTCATAGCTTCTGAAATATTATTTTCATTCATTTTTCTGTATTAATTACAGTACACATATTAGTGCAGAAACTAGTATAGAAAACAGATAAAAATAGGCTCATTATGATTTTGATGGTTAATCTTATGTGTCAATTCAAAATGGGTAATCTTAAAGTGTCCAGTAGGAAATAAGAATGGAGTTATTACTGGTATTCTCCAGTTGTTACTAGTAAGAATGGAGTTATTACTGGTATTCTCCAGTTGTTACTAGTAAGAATGGAGTTATTACTCTCTAATGACTAGAAAGTACTAGTGGTATCTCCATTCTTACTAGTAATAACTCCGTTCTTATTTCCTATTGGACTTTAGACTCAAAGCAGTATTTTAAGCCTAAATTGTGTTATTTTATTATTATTCTTGTCATTTTGCCTTCTGATTTATAGAATAAATGAACTGTGGAAAATGGAAATATATTTTGGTTTTCTGTAAGAAGTATGATATTGTCATTTTTCACCAATCCTTGAAGGGTCACTTTAAAATAATGTACATTTTTTGACTTGACTGTAAAGAGTCAAATAGTTATTTAGTATATGTACTTTATTAAATATGTCATATTTATATGCTATATACTTGTTTATTTAAGTGAAATAAAGTGAATTAATATCTTTTAATGCTTTGCTTTTATCTATTTTTCTTTAAGTTTTGAAGTTATGTTATTTTTATTTTTAAAGATTTATATTGAATCTAAATATTTATACTAAATATTACTAAATATTTCATTACAGATCGTACTCTTTCTTCTGTATTCTAAATATTATGTTACTTCAAACAACCATAAAAAACTCAGGGAATATGTTGCTATATATGTGACTCTATTTACTTTATATCTGGTATCATATGTTTCCAAATTATAGAGGCCTCTGAGACCTGTGATATAATTGACTGTAGGCAAGGCCTTGAACTTGGTTACAATCATTTGAGTGAACAGTACTTTCTCTTCCTTTGGCAAGATTGTCAGTTGGAAAACAGGCTTCAGAGTCTTAGACAGAGGATTAGAGGACTGTGGATATTAGGACATCTTGGTATTCAGGAAAGTGTGCTGTGTCTCACTTAACTCCAAAAAGCCAAATGAGAACTGAAATGTATGGATTTAGCCTTGTGTGTTCCAGAGGCCAGGACATAGTGGGAATACCACGAGATCATCTGCCTATATTTAGCACAAATTTATAATGGTCTTTATACCACAGAAGTTGGTAGAAAAAAGCTGTTCAAATATTTGACAGTACATAAAGAAGAAAGAGTGAAATACTCTAAATACCTTATAATAATATATGGGAAATAATATGCATCTTGCTTACCAATAAGATTAGACATACATTCCTGATTATGAGTTCCGGACAGATGATGTTATTCTTTAATACAAAAGAACATTACAGTAAAAGTTCCAAATTAACACTGAATAAGTTGGAATTTCTAGCAACTTGATTAGATCATATTTGAATTAAATTGGGGGGAAGGTGCGAAACAAATAGCAAACTGTCTACCAAGAAAATCTCACCATGATTTTCTCTCTTGAGATCTTGGCATGGTAGTGTATAGCCTAGGGTCAGATGATAGGATAATGTTATTTAAACTGTTTCTTGGAAATTACCTTTGCAAGTCTCATATAAACAGATGAACATCTTGCTCTATGTTGTGTGGAACAAAGTCAGGAAGATTTCCATATTAACATCCTATTACATGCATTTTATATATTTACTTAATGTGATTAAGTGATTGTGATTGAATACACAACGGCATTTGTCTTACTGTTTTATAGTTACACTTACAAATTTGCACATTATACTTTTACTTCTTATTACTTTCTGATAGTCATTATTCAGCCCTCATTATAGGGTAATAAAGAAATGAGGAAACTTACATCACCTAAATAGTCTTCTAATAAACATTGTTTTTAATTATTTTAGAAACTACAAATCTAGTAATGTTATAATCATTGATTTGTAAGCATTAAGCGCTGTATATTTGATACTATGCTAAAGATGAGGGGGAAAAGTGTGAAATTTCACTTCCTTGAGTCTTTCCTCACTAGTGGTTTATTAACCTTAGTCATTTTGTTATTTCCACTTTCTTGAGGTTCATCTTATTGAAAATATGTTCTGTGAAATGATTAATAGATAATACTAATGTTCAGCATTATTATGTTCCTAGGTATCTTAATTTTTCTCTGAATTTTCTAAACTTGATCATCTTTCTTTTTCCTTGAAAAAAAAGCCACTGATTTTTAAATTTTTGTCATTTTTCCTATAGTATTCCTAGAAACATTTCTTTCTCTCTGGCTTGAAAGAAAGAATATCTCTGTCATTGAGTCTTATATTACTGGCCTCCCGTCCTAACCATCCCCTCACCATTACACACACACACACACACACACACACACACATGCACACTTCATACACATGTCACCATAAATGACTTTTTTTTCTTTTCTTGATACTCTTATATTTATTCTTGTAGTTTAGAATATCTCATAGGGGCCGGGCATGGTGGCTCACACCTGTAATCCCAGCACTTTGGGGGGCCAAGGCGGGTGGATCACCTTAGGTTGGGAGTTCGAGACCAGCCTGACCAACATGGAGAAACCCCGTCTCCACTGAAAAATACAAAATTATCCAGGTGTGGTGGTGCATGCCTGTAATCCCAGCTACTCAGAAGGCTGAGGCAGGAGAATTGCTTGAACTTGGAAGTCGGAGGTTGCAGTGAGCTGTGATCGAACAGTTGCATTCCAGCCTGGACAACAGAGTAAGACTCCATCTCAAAAAAAAAAAAAAACAAAACACACACACACACACACAAAACTCACAGAAATAGGTCTTTATGTAATTCTGTCTTTTCATCTCCTTAAATACAAATTATATAAGCTTTGAGCTATTTTTTTCTGTCTTTACTGTATCTAATTGTTTTATTTTATGACTATAAACTTTATGTACTTTTCCATTTCATTTTGCCTGCTGTCCTCAAGCTTATTTTTTTATGTTTCTGCTTCCTTTTTCAATAAGAATATTCTTTTCGTTGCGTCAAATATAGCTTTCATTTATGCATTCCATTTCTTTTTCTCTCCAATTACTAACATCCTGTGCTGTATTTGATCGTGATTCTTTTCACGTATCTTACATTTACTGTTAAAGTTTTTCACCCTTTATTTGAGCTTTTGTTTCTATTTTTTAACTTTAGATACAACTATTTTACATTATATATTGTTGTGTGCTATTTGACTCTTACCTTATTTTCTTATATTACGCAGGTATAGGTCCCTATATGTAATTATTCATTTAACATTGTGAAAGACTTGAAGAATAGATTTTTGAACATAGGGTAAAATCAAAGAGCAAAGTCGTTAGCTGAGTTGCAAAGAAAAGTGAATATAAGTAATTTGCTTATAATTTTTTTCCAAAACTGTTTCCTGCCATGTGATGTGCCCTGGTAGTACAACTGTGATCATGGCTGTCAATGTTCGGTATGTCTTCTATCAGAAAAATCAGCAAAACCTGCATGTCCCATGTTCATTGTTTTGTTTTTGTTTTTGCCTTTGAGTGGCAATTTAACGTTATTCATTTTTTGTTTTTTTATTCTTCAGCTGGCTGTAATTGTTGGTGGCTGTCCTCTGCTCCACACTGCCACCTGCCACACTGAGAGTCTGTTTCTCACTAAGAAGTTGTGATACATGCATCTTCATCTCATTAAACCAAGGTCTTTCCCAGACTTTGCCTTTAAAAATGAAGCCAACATTACCCAGTTGTCCAAGACTTTAGAGGTTTGTTTCTTTGCTGAGCATTACCCCTTGACTGGATACAAATATCTTTAAATGACTTCTGGATAATGATTCAGGGTTGTTTTAAGATTTTGATTCCATTTACAATTATTCCTCTCTGTTTTTTGTCCTCTGTGTTTTTAAAGAAATGCACTACAAAGTATGCTGATAGGTGCAATGATTACTGAAGTGGAAAGTATTATAGATCTTATTTTTTTTAGATTATTTTTGTAGCAGAGTACACAAAAGCTTAGAATGGGAGAAAATAGCAAAAACTTAAAACAAACATTTTGTGATAGAATAGAAATCATTTTATTTATGCAACTTTCTAAGTTTATTCTGTAAGTATGACCTTTTAAAATTTTATTTTTAATTGAAAAACAATTGCATTTATATATTTATGGGATGCAGTGAGATGTGAATACATTGTAGAATGATTAAATCAAGCTAAATAAAATTGCCATTACTCCACCAACTTCTCACTTTTCTATTCTTTTAGCAAATTTGAAATATGTAATGTGTTATTATAAACTATAGATATCTTGCTGTGCAATAGATCACTACAACTTCTTTCTCCTATCTAATGGAAACTTTGTATCATTTGACCAACATCTCTCTTTTTCCTATCCCACTCGTCTACCCCACAACTTCTGGTAACCACCATTCTATTTGCATTTCTATGAGTTCGACTATTTTAGATTCCACATATAAGATCATGCAATATTTATTTTTCTGTGCCTGGCTTTTTTTCACTTAACATAACGTCCTCTATTTTAATTCAGGTTGTCACCGATGACAGAATTTTATTATTTATTAAGGTTATAAAGTGTTCGATCCTGTATATATAGCACATTTTCTTTATCCATTCACCCATTGATAGACCTTGACGTTGCTTCCATATTTTAGCTACTGTGAATAGTGCTGCAATGAACATGGGAGTGCAGATATCTCTTCAAAATAGTAAATTCAATGTTTTGGGATATATGCTAAGAGGTTGAGTTGCTGGATCACATGGTAATTCAATTTTAGTTGTTTGAGGGACTTCCATATAGTTTTCCATAATGTCTGTGCTAATTACATTCCCAAAAACTGTGTGTAAGGGTTCCCTTTTCTACACATCCTTGTCGTCACTTGTTGTCTTTTGTCTTTTTTAATAATATACATTCTAAGAGAAGTGAGGTAATATCACATTTTGATCTGAATTGCATTTCCCTAATGATTAGTGATGTTTAACATTCTGTCATACTTGTTAGCTATATGTCTTTTGTTGTTGTCGTTGTTCTTTTTTTGAGACAGAGTCTCGCTCTGTCACTCAGGCTGGAGTGCAGTAGCACAATCTCGGCTCACTGCAACCTCTGCCTCTTGCCTCAGCCTCCCAAGTAGCTGGGATTACAGGTGCATGCCACCATGCCTGGCTAATTTTTTTGTATTTTTAGTAGAGATGGGTTTCACCTTGTTAGCCAATGTGGTCTCAATCTTCTGACCTCATGATCTGCCTACCTCAGCCTCCCAAAATTCTGAGATTACAGGCATGAGCCACCGCACCCGGCCTCATATGTCTTCTTTTGAGAAGTATCTGTTCAGGTCCTTTGTCTTTTTACAAAATTAGGTTACGTGTTTTCTTGTTATTGACCTGACTTCTTTATACATTTTGTTTATTATCCTCTTATTAGATGTATCATGTGCATGTTTTTATCCCATTCTGTAGGTTATCTCTTAAATCGGTTGATTGTTTTCTTTGCTGTGCAGAAGCTTTTTAGCTTGATACAATTTCATTTGTCTATTTTATGCTTTTGTTACTTTTGTGAGCATATTCAAGAAACTATTACCAAAACCAACATTATGAATCTTTTTCCTGTATTTTTTTCTGGTAGTTTCACATTTTCAAGTCTTATGTTTACATCTTAAATTCATTTTTACTTTTTGTGTATAGTGTGAGATAAGAATCTAATGTATTTTTGTTTTTACTTTATTTCACTATTTTCTTGCTGTCATTGAGTTGTTTTATTGATTCTTTAGGACTGTCTTAAGAAAATACCAAAATGAAGTGGCTTATTAAACAAAGTTGCATTGTCTCACAAGCTGAAGGCTTGAAGTCCGAGATCAAAGTGACTTCAGGGCAGCTCTTCGTCTGAAGGCACTGGGGAAGGATCTTTTCCAGTTTTCTCTCCTAGCTTCTGATGGTTCCTTGGTTTGTGACAGCATAACAGTATTCACATGACTTTCTCCCTCTGTGTATGTGTGTGTGTTTGTTTGTGTGTGTGTGTGTGTAATTGAATTTTTAGGTATTATTCCAAGTTACTATTTTTACTATGAATTGAGTTTTTAATGTTGTTTTCATTTTTCTAATAAAAAGTAAATGTGTCTGTTTTGTCACACAAAATCATCAGCTTTCTATAATATCACAATCTGAATTAAGGTTTCATTTTCTGTTGACTATTCATCTTAGGTTTTGCACCAATGATAGCCTGCACCAAACTTAGCATAAAAATCTCATACGGGGGCTGTTTAAGATGCTTTTCAGTTTTTCTTCTCCACTTTATAGGTCTTACCCAAAGAGCAAGGAACCCAATGTGGGATCCAAGTACAGTAAAAAGTATATTATCCTAATTACATATTTGGTGACCAGGGAAATAGCCACTGGCAGTACCTATAGATTTAGTGAACCCATTGTAAGCTGACTTTGCTGAGGATTCCATTTCATTACATGAATACCATGTACACTTGTAATGGTACTATAGAGCACTTTATTCTTTGGGTTTGAAAACAGATAAGGACAGGAATACTAGGCAAGAGGTCATGATCTGCCATGGGGTTAACTATCTTTGACGTACTATAAGTTATGTTTAGTTTCTTCTGATGTTAGAAGCTGAGTAATACACTTTTCGGCTGCCATAAATTTTGCCCTGAATAACCATCTCCATTATCTTCTTGTTTTTATTAACTTTTTTTTAATATACTTTAAGTTCTAGGGTACACGCGTCCAACGTGTAGGTTTGTTATATATGTATACATGTGCCATGTTGGTGTGCTGCAGCCATCAACTCGTCAGCACCCATCAACTCATCATTTACATCAGCTATAACTTCCAATGCCATCCCTCCCCCCTGCCTCCTCCCCATAATAGGCCCCAGTGTGTGATGTTCCCCTTCCCGTGTCCAAGTGATCTCATTGTTCAATTCCCACCTATCTTCTTTTTCTTTGAGCCCTGTAATGGTTGATTTCATGTGTTAAATTGACTAGGCTATTGTGTACAGTGTTTGGTGAAACACTGATTGAGATATCGCTATGAAGGTATTTTTTAGATGTGATTAATTTTTAAATGAGTGTACCTTGAGTAAATGAGATTATTCTCTATAATGTAGTTGGACCACATCCAACCAATTTAAAGACTGATGTCTCCCCAAGCAAAAAGAATTTTGCTTTCAGACCCAGGAATGTAACATTAATTCTAGCTGGAATTTCTTGCCTACCAACCAGCTCTAAAAATTTCAGACTTTCTAGCTATAATAATAGCACAAGCCAATTATTCAAAATAAATGTATGTCTCTAGCTATATATATGGCTAGATATAAATGTAGAAATATATATGTGTGTGTACACACATGTACACACACATCCTTTTGGTTCTGTTTCTATGGAGAACTCTAATATGGGCACTTTTGGCTGCTACTCTGACCTTGTTTATAACGGGTAAGTGCCTCCACATGACCTCTGTTGTTTCAGTACCCTCTCATCCTTTTTTGCTATAAATGAACCAAATTCTAATGGCCTCCTTTGTAATTAACCCTGGCTTATAAAGGAGAACCATTGCTAAAATAATGTTTTTGAACCCCTTTTATTTATATATAAGATATAGGCCTTATTTTGGCTTATATCTTGGGGCTTCCCATGTGACATTATTTCCTGGTGGCTTTTCTGCCTTAATATATACTCTAACATGGACTGAACCTTCCATTCCTTCTAGTATTCATAAAAATTCTAGCTTACTCAACATTTCCCATGCTTCTTGGGGCCATGATAGCAACAAATTTACACTACCTCATGGAACCCTTGCCAAAGTGATAATCTTATATCTCAGAAGAGGGCTCCTAAATTAATGAATCCTCCCTTACCCACATTTCTGTTCCAACTTCCTAAATTAAATATCCTCCAATTCAGTTCCATGCATACTCTCGGTGCTCATGATAACCCATGATAGCTAGGTTTTGCAGCGGTTTTGTAATACTTCTTTCCCAAACCCTCATTGAGTCCAATATGTCCCCAGGTGCATAAAGCTGCAACTTCTCCCTCATTACAAGCCTAATGACCAAGAGTGGGTATAGGGTCAATTCCTTAGAGGAACACATATTGTCTCACTGTAGAGAAGACATTCTTCAATTTCCTTAGGAAAAGAGGTTTTTGAGTCTTAATATTGAGAGTTGAGCCACTTTTCTAGGGACTGAAGATACATGAGAAATTACAATTTTGAGGGACAACTCAGGTAGCACCATGCCGTATGTTTGAGTCCCTTTATTTTCCAACCAGACCTTGTACATTGGCATAAGAAAAATAACTTTTTTTGAGAGTTTAAATTTCTTTGGAATTCAGCTACTTTGATGATTAGGGCTAATCCCTAGGCTTTTTCTGCCCTTCACCTGCATGAGATAAAAGCCTCTTTTTAAACTGTCAAGAGAACTCTTTGGGTTACACATAGGTTTTCATTTGCCTGTTAATTTCTCTGAGCCTTTTGTTATCTTTGCCTAGAGTTCAGTGAAACTTAGCAAAAGACACTGAATTCCACTTTCTCTGCAATTACTATTTCCCTCACATTTTTCAAACAGTTGATAAATCCACACCAGCTAGTGCATTCTTCTGCACAGGTATGCTATTGCAATTCATACTCAGTAAAGTTTTACAATTAGAATATCACATTTTGTGAAGGTCTGTCTGAGATCAACCTACTAACAATGATGAGGTGCTTACTGCTAAGGGTAGTGCATAATCTAGATCTAACACCCCATCTTATCACTTACTTTCCCAGACCACCTTTGTCACAAATGGTTGCAGATTAGCTTTTATGACAAACACTACAATGAAATATAATGTGTACATTAGTTTAATACCACACCATAACAAATACCACAGACTGGGTGCATTAAACAACAGAAATTTATTGTCTCATAGTTCTGGAACTGGCAGGGCTGGTTTCTCCAGAGGCCTCTGTCTTGGCTTGCAGATGGCCACTTTCTCACTGCATCCTCTTTTCTGTTCATGTGGCACCACAGGTGTTTCCCTGTGCATCCTAACTTCTCCTTATGAGGCCATTAGTAAAATTGAATTGGGCCCCACCCTAACGGTCTCATTTCAATTTAGTTACCTGTTTAAAAGACATATGTCCAAAGACAGTCTCATTCTGAGGTATTGGGAGTTAAAGCTTCAACATGCAATTTCAAGAAGGACACAATTCAGTCCATTAAAGTGTGTAAGTTATTGCTTAGAATGTCTTTGGAATCAAAATATGTGGAAGGGAATGAAAAGAAGTGGGATTGGGAAGAAGAATAACACAAATTGCTGCATTGCGGGCCTGAAGGATAACCTCAGATTGCCCTAGGAGTAGCTTTGAAGCAGTTTTAACCACCAGAGTTGTGCTGTATTGGGCCAAAGTTTCCAGGCTTTGCAGTCTTATTTAATCAGTTATGAGATGCCTAGACCTCAGAAAGCACATGACTGCAGCTGAGACATTGCCTGAAGGAGCTTAGGGGCAGAGACTACCTGCTGACAGCATTCCCAGCATTTGAGGCAAAAAGTCACACTTTGTAGTAAAATATGGGTAGCATGTCACCTTCCCTGCCACAATCCTACTTCCTCTAGGCTCATTCACATTTAAGTGTAACCGCATTGTATTTCCAAGTGTAATTTTTCATGAGAGAATCAAATACATGAAAAGTTGATTATTAATGCTTACAAAAACTTAACTTTCTTCCTATATTTGTACTGTTTATAAGTATGGGGACATGAACCTCACATGTTTTTGCAGCTCATGGAATTTAAAAATATAATTTATTGAGAGATATTTAGTCTAAAATATGACAATGTTACTTACAAAAAAAATTCTCTAGCATGTCAGTAGTTTAGGTACTAGAGAGAATCTAAATCAAGTTTTAATAAAAAACAGATATCTTATCTGGTAACCAGCATAGTTAGTGGTAAAGTATTTTCTGTCATTACATAATACATTACTCATCAATTCTAAAATAGAGCAAATAGCATGAAGAATTTGTTTTCATATCTCTTTAAATCACTTTTTATTACCTCTTGGCAGTTCTTGCAAGACCAATCAGCATTGAGTTCTCAATTCTGAAAACAGCAGGGATTTTGCTTGAAATATCCAGTACATAATTAATGGGTCAGTTATAAACACAAAGCAGATTCAGTTTGTATTATCCAAAGACAGTTGGAAATGGCAGGTGTTTTAATGCTTCCTAACATCTCTAATCATTATTGACACTTTAATGCCTGAAACTATATATAACGAAAACTCCTGTTGCGAAAATGCCACACAGACATTAGAAGTCAGAGCCATATTTGCAAAGACAGCAGAAAACTAGAAAAAATAAAGTCAGCATATTGCTAAATAACCTGCCTAGAGTGTGATCTTAGCATACCCTGGCAAGATGAACATACTGGGAAGTTCTGAAGGGAAATTTATTTTTTTATAATTAGTGGGGAAAAAAGAGATAAATTGCCTCCTTGTCAGATTTAAGATGATGTACATTTTGAATTATGGGGGATAAAAACAGGCTTCAATTTCATTGTAATAAACTGAATGCATTCAGTAGTTGTGAATTTGAATTGTGTGATCATGAGTAGATGTGCTGTTTAACACCTTGCCTTCAGACTTCTCAGCCTATTAATTCTCACATATGATTTTTTTAGCTTATCTCTTTTTAAAATTAATCTATTAATCTTTTTTTTTCTTTTTTTTTTTTTTGAGGGATGATCTCACTTTGTCATTCAGGGTGGAGTGCGGTGGCATGGTCACAGCTCACTGCAGCCTTGATGTCTCAGGCTAAAGAGATCCTCCCACCGAGACTACAGGTACACATGATCACACCCAATTAATTTAATTTCTTTTTATTTATTTATTTATTTATTTATTTATTTTTAGAGATGGGGGTCTCCTTATGTTTTCCAGGCTGATCTTGAACTCCTGGGCTAAAGCAATCTTCCTGCTTCAACCTCTCAAAGTACTGAGATTACAGGGGTGAGCTATTGCACTCAGTCCAATTTCTAAGTGGCATCTCAATTTCATTTTTAACATACTTTTTGAAAATATATTATTGGAAAGATTGCTCTATGATGTTTTTCCCAAACAAATGCTAAGTAGAGATGACTTAAAGTTTATAGATAAAAAACATATATTATATATATAGCTATTTATTGAGAAAAATTTAACGTTTGTCATCATAATAATTTATATAATGTTTAGTTGTAAAATATTTAGTGGCTCTGTCTACATGTCTATACAAACGTAGAGGTGAATTATTTCAAAGCAGGGACAAAGGGTATTTTGATCAGGTAAGCTTTCATAAACATAAATGTGTAATTTATGATTGGTATATTAATTATAGGTCGCAAGCATATTTACTAATGTTGGTGTGGACATAATAGTGATAGTTACATGACTTCACCTACCTAAAATGTAATAACCAATAAGGTTACAGAATAGCAATGCAGGATCCATTGGTTGCGTTTGTTGTGGTTCAGTTAACGTATAAAAATGAATGTACAAATTATAATTTGAAATATTCCATAAGTAACATCAAGACACCCTTTCACTTTAAACTAGCCTGAGTAAAATATACCATTTACATTAAAATGAAAAGTATCTTTCATACCAAGAACCCACATGCCATACAACTTTAGATCCTGATTAAGTAAATTATCCTCTTCAACATAACCTTCAAATGAAAATAAAATCTTCTGTAAATATATCCTTACTTGTTCCATTATTAGGTTATTCTATATCCTATGGTGCTTCTCTACATGTGGGACACTTATTTCCTTCATCATATCTTGTCTGCAGATGTGAAAATATCCGAGCCCAATTAGATTTCAGCCTATGTATTTCAAAGGTTTAATAAAGAGCCATCTTGTTTGCTTAATCTTTGCATGAAATTGAAACTATTTAAAATTACACTATTTTGATTAAGTGTTGTACACACTATATTGTGATCACATTTTACTAACTGAGCAAGCATCATTGAGAGAGAGAAAAAGATAACCTTTACTAATACATAACCAAATGGTCAAAGGTATGAATTTGAGCAGTAATAAAGAGCTATAGCCTCAGGTGTATCTTAGATGTTAAACTCTACTGAAGAAATAACTCCCTTTTGGTTCTTCGCTTGGTTGCATGAGACACTAATTATCAGCACCGAAGATTATGTCACACTCCAGTGAATTTGGTGCCTTAGTGTAATCATCTGCTGTGTACTTTTTCTGTGTTTCACAGATACACTGCAGGGCACAGAGCAGTCATAAAAGATAAAAGGCCACAGGCAGCTTCATACTAATACCTACCATTTTCTGTAGATTTCAAACAAAGTCTCACAAATTTTATTTTAAGAGTTAATTAAAAAAAAAAAAAACAACTGTAGATTAACATCTAGGGATTCTCCAAACCTGCATCAACTCTTTTCTCTCACAATAAATTCACTAATTCTTGCCTGTTAAGACATTGTGGATAAAGATTTCAGTTAACTTCTTGCTTCTTCAATTTTGATAGATGTAATTTAATTACAATGTGATAAAGGGGTTTGGAATTTATACGAGGATGGCACATGTAAATATGACTTTCCACAACATATTCCAAATTAATGTATTAAAACAGTTGAAGACATTCAAACAAATATACCACTATTATTCTCAATAGCTTTATAGTTTACTCACAAAAAATTTTAAGTGGATTTTAAGTAAAATCATATTTGTAAGCATTTACATATTACATGATCAGTGATATGGTTTGGCTGTGTCCCCACTCAAATCTCATCTTGAATTCTATTTCCCATAATCTCCAAGCTTCATTGAAGGGACTCTGTGGGAGGTAATTGAATCGTGGGGCACTTACCTCCATGCTGTTCTCGTGACATTGAGTGAGTTCCTATGAGATCTGATGGTTTTATAAGGGGCTTTTATAAGAAGCTTTGCTCTGCACTTCACCTTGCTGCCACCATGTGAAGGAGGACATGTTTGTGTCCCCTTCCACTATGATTTTAAGTTTCCTGAGGCCACCCTAGCCCTACAAAACTGAGTCAATTAAATTTCTTTGCTTTAAAAATTACCCAGTCTTAGGTATTTCTTCATAGCAGCATGAGAATGGGAGTAATACAATCACTTTCTAAACTTAATTCTTACCTGTAGGAAATGAAAATAAATGTGTTTAATTTTACTGTCTCTTGAGCACTTTAATGATTTTAAGATATAGACCGACTATTTATATCAGCATGCTAATAAAAAATTTATCTTGCCAAATTATAAAAGTATAGACATTTCAGGCGAATCAACTGTAGAATTTTTAGAAGTTATTAAGCAATGTAGATATGCCATAAACAAGTTTTAAGTACATATAAAATGCATAAAATATATAGGAAAATAGCAATGAGAAAAAATTATTTTATTAAGAATATACATATAATTTCTGAGGATGTATAAAGTACATTTGAAGTAAACTTTAAAATTTTACCAAAAAGAATAATTGACACGCCAAGATGGCCAAATAGGAACAGCTCCAGCCTCCAGCTCCAGCCTCTAGCTGCAAGCGTGAGCAACACAGAAGACGGGTGATTTCCGTATTTCCAACTGAGGTACCAGGTTCATCTCACTGGGGCGTGTGAGACAGTGGGGGCAGGACAGTGGGTGCAGCCCAACGAGTGAGAGCTGAAGCAGGGTGAGGCATCACCTCACCCAGGAAGCGTAAGGGGGAAGGGAGTTCCCTTGCCTAGCCAAGGGAAACTGTGACACACAGCACCTGGAAAACTGGGTCACTTCCACCCTAATACTGTGCTTTACCAAGGGTCTTAGCAAATGGCACACCAGGAGATTAAATCCTGCACCTTGCTCGGAGATTCCCATGCCCACGGAGCCTCCCTCATTGCTAGCACAGCAGTCTGAAATCTAACTGCAAGGCAGCAGTGAGGTTGGGAGAGGGGTGCCCGCCATTGCTGAGGCTTATGTAGGTAAACAAAGCGGTCTGGAAACTCGAACTGGGTGTAGTCTACCAAAGCTCAAGGAGGCCTGCCTGCTTCTGTAAACTCCATCTCTGGGAACAGGGCATAGCCAAACAAAAGGCAGCAGAAACCTCTGCAGATGTAAATGTCCTTGTCTGACAGTTTTGAAGAGAGTAGTGGTTTTCCCAGCACAGAGTTTAACATCTGAGAACAGACAGATTGTCTGTTCAAGTGGATCCCTGACCCCTGAGTAGCCTAACTGGGAGACATCCCTCACTAGGTGCAGACTGACACCTCATATCTCACACGGACGTGTACACTTCTGAGACAAAGCTTCCAGAGGAATGATCTGACAGGAACATTTGCTGATCAGCAATATTCATTCTTCTGCAGCCCCCGCTGCTGATACCCAGGCAAACAGGGTCTGGAATGGACCTCAAGCAAACTCCAACAGAACTGCAACTGAGGGTCCTGACTGTTAGAAGGAAAAATAACAAACAGAAAGGACATCCACACCAAAACCCCATCTTTACGTCACCATCATCAAAGACCAAAGGCAGATAAAACCACAAAGATGAGGAAAAAGCAGTACAGAAAAGATGGAAATTCTAAAAATCAGAGTGCCTCTTCGCCTCCAAAGGAACGCAGCTCCTTGCCATCAATGGAACAAAGCTGGACAGAGAATGACTTTGACGGGTTGAGAGAAGAAGACTTCAGACAATCAAACTCCTCCGAGCCAAAGGAGGAATTACGAACCCAGAGCAAAGAAACTAAAATCCTTGAAAAAAGATTTGATGAATGGCTAACAAGAATAATCAAGGCAGGCCGGGCGCGGTGGCTCAAGCCTGTAATCCCAGCACTTTGGGAGGCCGAGACGGGTGGATCACGAGGTCAGGAGATCGAGACCATCCTGGCTAACACGGTGAAACCCCGTCTCTACTAAAAAAATACTAAAAACTAGCCGGGCGAGGTGGCAGGCGCCTGTAGTCCCAGCCACTCGGGAGGCTGAGGCAGGAGAATGGCGTAAACCCGGGAGGCGGAGCTTGCAGTGAGCTGAGATTCGGCCACTGCACTCCAGCCTGGGCGACAGAGCAAGACTCCGTCTCAAAAAAAAAAAAAAAAAAAAAAAAAAGAATAATCAAGGCAGAGAAGTCCATAAATAAACTGATAGAGATGAAAACCATGCCACGAGAACTACGTGACAAATGCATGAGCTTCAGTAACCGACTCGATCAACTGGAAGAAAGGGTATCAGTAATTGAAGATCAAATGAATGAAATGAAGCAAGAAGAGATGTTTACAGAAAAAAGAGTAAAAAGAAATGAACAAAGTCTGCAAGAAATATGGGACTATGTGAAAAGACCAAATCTATGTCTGATTGGTGTACCTGAAAGTGACAGGGAGAATGGAACCAAGTTGGAAAACACTCTGCAGGTTATAATCCAGGAGAACTTCCCCAACCTAGCAAGGCATGCCAACATTCAAATTCAGGAAATATAGAGAATGCCACAAAGATACTCCTCGAGAAGAGCAACTCCAAGTCACATAATTGTCAGATTCACCGAAGTTGAAATGAAGGAAAAAAATGTTAAGGGCAGCCAGATAGAAAGGTTGGGTTACCCACAAAGGGAAGCCCATCAGAGTAACAGCAGATCTCTTGGCAGAAAGCCTACAAGCCAGAAGAGAGTGGGGGCCAATATTCAACATTCTTAAAGAAAATAATTTTCAACCCAGAATTTCATATCTAGTCAAACTAAGTTTCATAAGTGAAGGAGAAATAAAATCCTTTACAGACAAGCAAATACTGAGAGATTTTGTCAAAACCAGGCCTGCCCTACAAGAGCTCATGTAGGAAGCACTTAAACATGGGAAGGAACAACTGGTACCAGCCATTGCAAAAACATGCCGAAATATAAAGACCATCGATGCTAGGAAGAAACTGCATCAACTAACGAGCAAAATAACCAACTAACATCATAATGACAGGATCAAATTCACACATAACAATAGTAACCTTAAATGTAAATGGGCTAAGTACTCCAATTAAAAGACACAGGCTGGCAAATTGGATAAAGAGTCAAGACCCATCAATTTGCTGTATCCAGGAGACCCATCTCAGGTGCAGAGACACACACAGGCTCAAAATAAAGGGATGGAAGAAGATCTACCAAGCAAATGGAAAACAAAAAAGGCAGGGGTTGCAATCCTAGTATCTGATAAAATAGACTTTAAACCAACAAAGATCAAAAGAGACAAAGAAGGACATTACATAATGGTAAAGGGCTCAATTCAACAGGAAGAGCTAACTATCCTAAATGTATATGCACCCAATACAGGAGCACTCAGATTCATAAACCAAGTCCTTAGAGACTTATAAAGAGACTTAGACTCCCATACAATAATAATGGGAGACTTCAACACCCCGCTGTCAACATTAGACAGATCAATGAGACAGAAAGTTAACAAGGATATCCAGGAATTGAACTCATCTCTGCACCAAGCGGATCTAATAGACATCTACAGAACTCTCCACCCCAAAGCAACAGAATATACATTCATCTCAGCACCACATCACACTTATTCCAAAATTGACCACATAATTGGAAGTAAAGCACTCCTCAGCAAGTGTACAAGAACAGAAATTATAACAAACTGTCTCTCAGACCACAGTGCAATCAAACTAGAACTCAGGAATAAGAAATTCAGTAAAAACCGCTCAACTACATGGAAACTGAACAACCTGCTCCTAAGTGACTACTGGGTACATAACGAAATGAAGGCAGAAATAAAGATGTTATTTGGAACCAATGAGAACAAAGATACAACATACCAGAATCTCTGGGACACATTTAAAGCAGTGTGTAGAGAAAATTTATAGCACAAAATGCCCACAAGAGAAAGCAGGAAAGATCTAAAATGAACATCCTAACATCACAATTTAAAGAGCTAGAGAAGCAAGAGCAAACACAATGAAAAGCTAGCAGAAGGCAAGAAATAACTAAGATCAGAGCAGAACTGAAGGAGATAGAGACACAAAAAAACCCTCCAAAAAATCAATGAATCCAGGAGCTAGTTTTTTGAAAAGATCAACAAAATTGATAGACTGCTAGCAAGACTAATACAGAAGCAAAGAGAGAAGAATCAAATAGATGCAATAAAAAATGATAAAGAGGGTATCACCACTGACCCCATAGAAATGCAAACTACCATCAGAGAATACTATAAACACCTCTATGCAAATAAACTATAAAACCTAGAAAAAATGGAGAAATTCCTGGACGTATGTTTATATGGCCAACAAACATGAAAAAAAAAAAAAACTCATTATCACTTGTCATTAGAGAAATGCAAATCAAAACCACAATGATATACCATCTCATGCCACTTAGAATGGCAATCATTAAAAAATCAAGAAACAACAGGTGCTGGAGAGGATGTGGAGAAATAGGAACACTTTTACACTGTTGGTGGGACTGTAAACTAGTTCAACCATTGTGGAAGACAGTGTGGCAATTCCTCAAGGATCTAAAACTAGAAATACGACTTGATCCAGCCATCCCATTACTGGGTATATACCCAAAGGATTATAAATTATGCTGCTCTAAAAACACATGCACACGTATGTTTATTGTGGCACTATTCACAATAGCATTGAAACCAACCCAGATGTCCATCAGTGACAGACTGGATGAAGAAGATGTGGCACATATACACCATGGAATACTATGCAGCCATATAAAAGGATGAGTTCATGTCCTTTGTAGGGACATGGATGCAACTGGAAAGCATCATTCTCAGCAAACTATCACAGGAACAGAAAACCAAACACTGCATGTTCTCATTCATAGGTGGGAATTGAACAATGAGATCACTTGGACACAGGAAGGGGAACATCACACACCAGGGCCTGTTGTGGAGTGGGGGGAGGGGGGAGGGATAGCATTAGGAGATATACCTAATGTAAATGACTAGTTAATGGGTGCAGCACACCACCATGGCACATGTATACATATGTAACAAACCTGCACATTGTGCACATGTACCCTAGGACTTAAAGTTTAATAAAAAAGAAAAAAAAAAAGAGGAAAAAAGTATAATTGAAAACCTGAATGAAGGAAAGACCTATTGCTTGCTGAAGGAAAGTATTTAGTATTGTGAGATATATTTTCCCCTAAAGTGTGCAGAATAATATTATCCTAACTACAATTCCCAAATATGTTTCAATATAGTTTTAAAGGATAATGCTGTAATAAAAACCACATTGAACATATTTTCTCAATTATATCTATGAAAGTATTTAAAAGTAACACAATTAAAAACACCTTACAAAAGAAAAAGACATACTATGGAATCACAACTGATAAGCATTAATCCACCCTGAAATTGCCAGATTCAAATTCAAATATATTTCTGAAAAGAAATAGAAAGTGCCAAAACAAAGTTTTTTTATATAGGTTTATATCATTTAAATTTACAATGGAAAAAGAATGCATCAATTTCCTATCCATAAATTAGACCCCATCATATATTATAAACAAAAAATTTACTCCAGGAGAACTAAAAATTTAATAATTATTCTACAGGAAAAATATATGTGAAGTTTTCCAACCTAAGAATGTTAGGGAAAGCCTTCTTAAGCAAATAAAAACAGGAAATATTAAAACCATGAAAACTATTAAAGTTTTTATTAAAAAAATTAAGGAACAATTGATAACCTTTGGGAAACTTTTAAAAAGTATTCAATAGACAAAAGACTAACAATTCAAACTATATATATAGAACTCCTAGCAAATAGAGACAATCAAATTAGTGAGAACTTGGAAAAAGATATGTGACAATTTCAAGGAAAATAAATAGAAATGGCTACAAAATATATTAAAAGCAGAATTGCCTTACTAGAATTCAAGGACATACCCTTGAATTACTGTTACTCACAGTAAACCAGTGAGTTTTAGCTTTTTTTTTTTTTTTTTTTTTTTTTTTTCCTGAAAGATTGACTACATTTAAAAAAGTAAAGTAGTATTGGCAAGGTTGCAAAGACATACATCCTCTCGGAAACAGTAAAAATATAAATTATCATGAGCTTCGGGTTGGCCATTTGCCAAGATCTATGCAATTTTAAAAACATTTTCGTTATTTTGGAACTTTTATATTTGCAAAAAGGTTTGGAAACTAATACGGTGAATTTACATGTATTCCTCATTCAGTGTCCCCTATTGCTAACAAACTGCATTAGTATTGTAGGCTTTTCACAAATAATAACAAAACCATACTTTGTTTACAATCTGGAAGGTTTTTCCTAATGTCCCTTTTTGTTTCCTAGATCCCATGCATGATACCACAATACATTTACTAATAATGTTTCTTTAGGTTTCTCTAGCCTGTAACAATTACTCCAGTTTTACTTATTTTTGATATCCCTGATCCTTTAGAGAAATATTTGTTAGGTATTTTTTAGAATGTCACTCAGTTGGGTTTGTCTGATGTATTTTATGATTATACTGGGAATACGGTTTTTTGGGCAGAGGAGTAGAGAGGTAAAGTGCCAATCTCATCATATCACCTCAAGGATATATGTTACTGACATGACTTCGTGATGTTGACTTTGATAGCCTGGCTGAAACAATTTTGTTAGGTTTCTCCACTGTAGAATTGATCTTTTTTTTCACTACACACAGCCCACGCTGAAGAGATAGTGTTGCTACTCTTTTTTGAGAGGGATGTGTCTACAGAAATTATGTGGATTTTTTTCTGTATGGACAATTTGCCTACTTATTTATTCAGGTATTTACTAATATCAGTACAGACTTTGGGTTATAATCCAATTACATATATATATATATATATATATATATATATATATATATATTTTTTTTTTTTTTTTTTTTTTAAGACGGAGTCTCGCTCTGTTGCCCAGACTGGAGTGCAGTGGCTGGATCTCAGCTCACTACAAGCTCTGCCTCCTGGGTTCACGCCATTCTCCTGCCTCAGCCTCCCAAGTAGCTGGGACTACAGGCGCCCGCCACCTTGCTCGGCTAGGTTTTTTTTTTGTTTTTTTTTTTTTGGATTTTTTAGTAGAGACGGGGTTTCACCGTGTTAGCCAGGATGGTCTGGATCTCCTGACCTCGTGATCCGCCCGTCTCGGCCTCCCAAAGTGCTGGGATTACAGGCTTGAGCCACTGCGCCCGGCATGTTTTTATATCATTTCTCAAATTCATCTAAGAATGGAGAATGTTTTCATTTGGCTCCTGTGTTCTTTTGAAATACCTTCATCATTGTGGGTTTTGAGTAAGTATTTCTTTACTTTCTGGTTCTTCCTAACTGTTCCCTTTTTCAGTCTAGAATCAGTCATTTCTCCAATAAATTCTAGTTCCTGTTATTGGAAAATGATATTAGAAAACAAAACCTGGGTTCAAACGTTAGTTGCTACTGGGGTGTCCTTGTTTCCAGACCCTCTCAATTGAAAGAGCAAGGAAAACATGTACGTATATATATACTATCCCATCTACTTCTACATATGTATAAACGCTTGTGTATATGTACATCTGTACATTTATTAAGTTAAACACAATTTCATAGAAAACATTGATCAACTATAGGATAGTGTTTATGTAAAACTTTTTTGACCTTTAGGCTTAGCAATATCTACTCATTTCCAAAGTTATTTTGTTTAGCACCATTTTTTCCCACCTCTTTTAATAAGGCTATTTTGTATATGTGTAATACAATCAGATTCTTTTATCACAGTTCCTTATTCCATCCTGATACACTCTGACTTCCTAACGGATTTTTAAAATTGCATGTATAAAGGTTTACTCTTTGTGCTGAAAAGATCCATGAATTTGACAAATGCATAAGATCCTGTACAGTAATCACACAGAATAAGTTTATAGTTTAACCACCATAAAACATCCTCTGTGCTTCACTTGTTTAATCCTTCTTCCTACCCAAACCCCTTACAATTACAGATCAGTTTATTATCTGTATACTTTTGTATTTTCCATAAATGTTATCATATGGTGTTAAGGACCAAATCATGTCCCTCTAAAATTTATGTATCTAAGCCCTAACCCCCAACGTGACTATATTTAAAGATAGGACTTTTAGGGTATACTTAATATTAAATGAGATCATAAGGGTGAGCTCCTACATTGATAGAACTGGTGGCCTTACAAAAAGAGGAAAAAGAACAGCACCAACTAAAGGATACCCAAGGACATAGCAAGAAAGTGATTGTCTTGCAAACCAAGAAGAGAGCCTTGGGCTGAGCTTGAACATGCTGGCATGCTGATCTCTGACTTCCAGCCAGAGATTATTTAAGCCACCCAATCTGTGGAATTTTGTTAAGGTGAACTAGTAACACATAATATGACTAACACATAATACTCCTAGTATATAGCCTTTTTCAGACTATCTTCTTTCACCTAGCAATATGCACTTAAGCTTCATTTATTTGTATGGTTTCATAGCTCATTCCTTTTTATTAATAAATAATATTTTATTGAATGGGCATCACAGGTTGTTCACTGTCCTTAGCTTATTTGGTGATCACTTTACATTCTTTATATTCAGTAGCTAGATCACTTATACATAAAATAGGTTTATTTGGCTCATGATTCTGGTGGCAGCAAAGTCTAAAAGCATGGTGCCAGCATCTTCTTAGATTGTGGTGAGGCTGTTGTACTGTATCAGAGCATAGCAGAGACGTGAAAATGGAAGCAGATGCATAAAAAGAGGCCAAATATGAGAGACAACTTCACTTTATAATAACTTGCTCTCTCAGGAATGAATTAATTCCCATGAGAACTAATCCAGTCTCTCAAGAAGATATTAATCTAATCACCCCTTAAAAGTCCACCTTTAAACAATTGCCAAACTGGGAATTAAAGTTCCAACATGAATTGTAGTAAATAGTATTTTGTCCCAGGCACCCAAAACTTATGTCCTTCTCACATGCAGAATATGATAATTCCATCTCAATAGTCTCTACAGTCTTAACTTACACTAGCATCAATTTAAAAGTCCAAAGTTCAAAGCGTCATCTGAGACTCCAGGGAAACTCCTTCCACGTATGAGCCTAGAAAATAAAAAATAAGTTTTTCTTGTTCCAAAATACAATGATTGGACAGGCATAGAGTAGCGATTCCCATTCCAAATGGGAGAAATATGCAAAAAGAAAACAGTAACCAGCATAAAGCAAGTTTGAAACTCAGAGGGGCAGATATAAAATCTTAAGGCTGAAAAATAATCTCCTTTGACCTCATGTCCTGCATCCTGAACACATTTGTGCAAGAAGCCTCAAGTGGCCCCCTGTCTATGACTTGACTTGGTGGAGCCAACCTAACTACCATCCTGGCTGGAGTTCAGTGTTTGCAGCTTTCCCAAAAAGGTGCTGCATGCTACCTGTGGTTTGAAAATTTGGGGGTCTTGAGGGCAACCCCACTCACTAGGCATTACTCTAATAGGAACATTCTGTGGTGGCTCTGCCCCTGTGGTGTGGAAGTTTATAGATTATGGCGGTTAAACTACACACTTACTCTGTGTGATTACTGTACAGGATCCTATGCATTTGTCAAAACCATGGATCTTTACAGCAGAAAGGGTAAACTTTTATATATATAATTTAAATTTCTGCCTGGGCTCAGTAGCTGTTTGATACCTCCTTTTAAATCTAAGTATAAACTGCCATGATTGCATAGCCCACACACCCTGCATGCCTGCAGAGTCAGCATCACTTGGACACTGCCAACGTTCACAGTTTTCAAACTCCAGAGCCATGACATCAGTTGCATCTGATCCTGTTTGAGCCATGACGTGAGACCACCAAGTTTTATGGTTTGTACTTGTCTGAGCAGCAGTTAGAGCCACACCTGGAACCATTTGAGCCAGAGCCAGAGCAGGTGAAGCAGATGGAATGTGGAGTGTTGAGGCAGACCAGAGAAGCATGACTGTGAAGGGTAAAACAATTCTATTCTCCTAGGCCTCTGGGCCTATGATTGGAGGGGCATTCCAGAAAATCTCAAATGATCTCAGGGCCATTTCCCCATTGTTTTGAGGAATAGCTCCTGATTCCCTTTTATTTATGCTAATCTCTTTGTTGTTGTTGTTGTTGTTGTCGTTGTTTTTTTTTTTTTTTTTTTTTTTGAGACGGAGTCTCGCTCTGTCACCCAGGCTGGAGTGCAGTGGCCGGATCTCAGCTCACTGCAAGCTCCGCCTCCCGGGTTTACGCCATTCTCCTGCCTCAGCCTCCCGAGTAGCTGGGACTACAGGCGCCCGCCACCTCGCCCGGCTAATTTTTTTGTATTTTTTAGTAGAGACGGGGTTTCACCGTGTTAGCCAGGATGGTCTCGATCTCCTGACCTCGTGATCCGCCCGTCTCGGCCTCCCAAAGTGCTGGGATTACAGGCTTGAGCCACCACGCCCGGCCTATTTATGCTAATCTCTTTAGCAAACAGTTGCTGGGCCACATCCTCCCACTCTCTCCTGAGTAGTTTTTACTGTTTACGTGGTGAGGCTACAAGTTTTCCAAATTTGTCTGTTCTGGTTCCTTTTAATTACAAATTCTGTCTTTAATTTATCCCTTTGCTCTCAAATCTCAATGTTAGCAGCCAAAAGTAACCATCTATATTTTGCTTAAAATTTCTTCTGCCAGAAATGCTAGTTCATCACTCTTAAGTTTTGCCTTCCATAAAGCCCTAGGGAATAAACACAATGTGACCAAGTTCTTTGCAACTGTATAACAATAGTGCTTTTTACTCTGGTTTCCAATAAGATACTTTTCGTTTTCATCTGAGATCTCATCAGAAAGGACTTTATTATCTGTATTTTCATTACCATCTTTGTCATGATCACTGAATCAATCTTTAAAACATTACAAACTTTCCCTAGTCTTTTTGTCACTTAAGTCTTCACCAAAATCTAAGGCCTTTTTCTGGACTGCTCCCCCAAACTATTCCAGCCTCTACCCCTTAGCCAATTCCAATCCACTTCCACATTTTCAGGTACCTGTACAACAAAACTTCATTTTTCAGTACCAATATTATTCATTTTAGTGTTGCTCTAACAAAGTATCTGAGGCTAAGTAATTTATAAAGAAAGATTTATTTGGCTCACAATTCTGGTGGCTGCAAAGTTCAAAAGCATGATGCCAGCATCTGCTAAGCTTCTGATGAGATCCATGTGCTCCCTTACAGATTGGTAGAGAAGCAGAAGGGGAAGTGTTGAATAAAAAGAGGCCAAACATGAGAGGCAGCCTTGTTTTATAACAGCTCACTTTTAGAACTAATCCATTCCTATGACTCAAATTCATTCCCACAAGAACTAAATCCTGTCTTTCAAGAAAGACATTAATATATCTTAATGATCTAATTACCTCTGAAAGGTACTACCACCCAACATCACAACACTAACAATCAACGATCCCATGTGAGTTTTGTCAGAGACACTCAAACCATTACATTAATCAATTTTTTTTTTTTTTTTTTTTTTTTTTTTTTTTTTTTTTTTTTTTGAGGCGGAGTCTCGCTCTGTCGCCCGGACTGGAGTGCAGTGGCCGGATCTCAGCTCACTGCAAGCTCCGCCTCCCGGGTTTGCGCCATTCTCCCGCCTCAGCCTCCCGAGTAGCTGGGACTACAGGCGCCCGCCACCTCGCCCGGCTAGTTTTTTGTATTTTTAGTAGAGACGGGGTTTCACTGTGTTAGCCAGGATGGTCTCGATCTCCTGACCTCGTGATCCGCCCGTCTCGGCCTCCCAAAGTGCTGGGATTACAGGCTTGAGCCACCGCGCCCGGCCTACATTAATCAATTAACCCACTTTAGAACATCTTGATTCCATCCAGTTTCTGAAAATATGAATAAAGTGGTTATGAGTATCTATGCATAATTTTTTGCATAAACATAAGTTTGCACATCAGTTGGGTGTACCTAGGGGAGCAATTGGTAGATCATATAGTCAGACAATATTAAGGTAGATAATAAACCACCAGTCTGCAAAAGTGCCTTTCACATTTGTCATTCCCACCAGAAATGGATGCAAGTTACTGTTGCTATATATCTTCACGAGTAACTGATATTTTCAGTTTTGTTTTTTATAAGGAATTCTAATAGGTGTGAAATAATATCTTCTTGTTGTTTTAATTTGCATTCATTTAGTGACAAATAATGAACTTTTTATATGATTATTTAGCATCTGTATGTCTTCTTGGTGAAGTTTATCTTCAGATCCATTTGTTAAAAATTGGGTTGTTTTCTTATGGTTGAGTTTAAAGAATTCTTTGTTTATTTTTGGATACAAGTTCTTTATCAGATATACGATTTTTAAATGGATTGTTCTAGTCTATGACTTGTATTTTCACTCCCTTAACAGTATCTATATAGGAGCAGAAGTTTTAATTTTAATCAATAACAACATATAAATATTTATCTTCATGGATTTTGCTTGTGATGTGGTGACTAAAAACTCATCACCAAACCTAAGTTTATGTAGGTGTTTTATGTTTCTTTTGATAGTTTTATAGTTTTGTGTTTTACATGTAGATTCCACTTTGAATTAATTTTTGTGAGAGTCATTTTTTTGAGAGTCATCTTGTGTGGGTTTATTTCAGGGCTGCATGTTTTGTTCCATTAATATATAAATCTATACTTTCTCCAATACCACACTGTCTTTGTTAACGTAGATTCATTGTAAGTCTTGAAATTTTTTGGTGTAAGTATTCTAACTTTGTTTTTTATTAATATTCTGTTGCTTATTCAAAGTCACTTACCTTTTCATATAAATTTTCAAATCAGTTTGCTAATATGTAAAAATAGCTTTCTAGTATTGCAGTTGGGATTGTGTTGAGACTATAAATCAAACTGACATTTTAACAATATTGGTTCTTCTAATCTATGACCACAAATCCTTTCCATTTCATTAGATATTCGGAGTCTTTCATTAACATTTTATGGTTTCCAACATACAGATTCAATAAACATTTTGCTAGATTCATACCTAAGCACTTCACTTTTGGTTGTCATTGCATATGTTATTGTTTTGCAGTTTAAAATTCTGCTTATTGTTGGAATATTGAAAAACAATTGACTTTTTGTATATTGAATTCTATTCTGTGACCTTCTAAAGAATCTCTCATTAGAGTCAGGTTTTTGTCTTTTTTTCTCATCTAGGTTCTTTGAGCTTTTCAACATAGAAGACCATGTCATTGATGAATAGAGCTTTATTTATTTATTTAAAATTCATATATTTTATATTTTTATATCATTTTACTTTTCTTGCTATACTAGCTACATCTTCCAGTATAAAGTTGAATAGGAATAACAAGAGAGTACATCCTTACCTTTTTCCTGGTATTAAGGTAAAGAGTTTAGGCTTTCATAATTATGTACAATTTTTGTTGTCTGTAGGGTTTAATATGTTATTTTTTATAATAAGGAGTTCCCTTTTACTCCTAGTTTTTGTGAAATTTTCTATCAAGAATATGCAATAAATATTATTGAGAGATTTTTCGACATCTATTGATATCATCTTTTTTTCTTATTCAGTCTATTGATATGTTGAATGGTTTTGATTGTTTTATAAATGTTGAACCAGTCTTGCATTACTGCGATTAACATTCCTTGGATATGATGTACTATCCTTTTTATATATCACTACATTTATTTTTCTAATATTTTCTTGAGAATTTGTTTCTTTATAAGGAATATTGGTCTGTGACTTTTTTTTTTTTTTTTTTTTTTTTTTTTTTTTTTTTTTTTTTTTTTGCAATGAGTTTTTCTGATTTTGTGTTGTAATTAATGCTGGCTTATAAAATGAAGTGGAAAGTGTGTGTGCTTGTGTGTGTGTGTGTGTGTGTGTATTTTCCCCTAGATGTATGGTAGAATTCACCCACAAAAATCATTTAGTCATAAGATTTTCTTTCTTTGAATAGTTTTAATTGTTACTTCTATTTTGAATAAAGATATTTAATTATATTTTTCTCCCTGAGTGAGATGGGTAATTTGTAATCTTTCAAAAAAATTGGTGTGTTTCATGTAAGTTATCAGGTTTTTGGGCATGGAGTAATTCATAATATTTGTTTATTATCCATTTAATGTCCATGGAAGTAGTGATAATGGCTGTTTTAGTTCTGATAATGATAATTTGTGTCTTTCTCTTTTTTTTCTCGCTCCTTTTTTTTCCTTCTCCCTCCTTTTGTTAGTATAGCTAGAAGTTTATCGATTTTATTAGTCTTTTTAAATATCAGCTTTTAATTTTACTAATTTTCTGTATTGCTTTCTGTTTTCAATTTTATCGATTTATGCTTCAATTTTTATTATTTATTTTATTTTGCTTGCCTCAGGTTTAAATTACTTTTCTCTAGTTTACTGAAATATAATCTTTTGTTATTGTTCTATTACTTTTATTTCTTTAAGTACATGCATTTAATATAATAACTCTTTGTTTTCATTTTTTGTCCACAGTTTTTGGTTTATAACTTGCACAGCCTTTGTTACAGTCTTTTGTATTAATGTTGGGTGTGTTAGGCCTCAGGGACAGACCTCAGGAAATCGAATCTCTCTTACTTTCTCCTGACCTCCTTTCACCTGCCCTAAGGTAGGATTCTAATCTTTCTCCACCTTTCTCATTGTAGTGCCCTTCCCAGAGACAGCCCCACTCTATACCCTGGGGGAAGAAATACAGACATTGAGAAGCTTCCATGAAAACCCAAGAGGACTGAGTTCAGAAAACTTCCAGATAGCTGAACAAATGAAGGCCCCTGGAGAATGGTGCACCCAGGGAGGGCATAGAAGTTTCGTGTCTTATCCGCTATACCTTACCTGTATCCTTTGTAATATCCTCTATAATAAACTGGTAAAAGTAAGTAAATGTTTCCTTGAGTTCTGTGAGCCAGCTAATCAAACCCAAAAAGGTGGCCATGGGAACCCCAACTTGAAGCTGATTGGTCAGAAGTTCTGGAGGCCCAGACTTGTGACTGGTGTCTGGGGTGTTGGGGGGTAGTCTTGGGTACTGAGCCCTTCAACCTGTGGGATATTTCACTATCTCCTATTAGGTAGTGTCAGCAGTGAATTGGAAGACATGCAGCTGGTGCCCGCTGCTACGTGTGGGAAGACAGAATCTTCTCTGTTGATGATTGTTCGGGTGGTGTGAGAGTAGAGAATAAACATAGTTTGAGAGTTTTTCTGAAACACCAGAGTTGACCTTTATTCATTATGCAATGTCCCTTTTTATCTCTTACAAAATGTCATATTCTAAGTACCATTTTGTCTAAAATTAATATATATGTTTCAGTCTTCTTTGATTAGTGTTAGCATGGCATATTTGTTCTACTCCTTTATGTTAAACTTATCTGTACTTTTATATTTAAGTGGATTTCATGTAAAGAACAGGTAAATAGCTTTATCATCAGGGTTTTGTTTAATCTGCCCTAGCCTTATGTTTTTTTTTAATCAAGTTTACAAATTTTAAAATTCATTTTAAAATTTATATCATGAAGTCAGATGGTCAGAGTGGTAAAAAATTTTGTTGTTATTGTTGAAAAAGGGATAGTTTTATCTTTTTGGAAGAATTGTGGAATTGGTATTCTTGGGGAATTGGTTTCCAGACTCCCCTGAGGATACCCAAATCCATGGATGCTCAAGTCCCTATACAAAATGGCATAGTATTTGCAAAAACCTACTCACATTCTTCTGTATATTTTAAATCATCTATAGCTTATTTATAATATCTATTACAATGTAAGTGTTGTGTAAATCATTTTTATACTGTATTAGGAAATAATGACCAAAAAAGTCTGTACATGTTTAATAGAGATGCAACTATCCTTTTTTTCTAAATATATTTGATTCATGATTGATTTAATCTATAGATACAGAACACACGGATACAGAGGACCAACTGTAGAAATATAATGAACTGACTGACACAGCTGTGAAATTTAGTAGGAACAAAAATAGTACTTATTGTCACAATCAGCATGAGAATAAATAATAATTTTGTGATATTTTAAAGAGGCAGATTTTCTAGAAGTTTTATGTAGGAAATACATTTATAAGGAATTCGTCTTTCCAGTTCAGGTAGGTTTCCTTTTTTACCTCAGATAAAATTTAGTAAAATTTAAAAGTTAAAAATATCACAACAATTACCTGTATAATAAAACCACACAATCTGCCAGAAAACAGTGTTTAAAGAAAAAGAGATAAAACTTAAAGATTGTTCAGTTATAATGCCATTTCAGCAAATAAAGAAAATTAACAAAACATATCTGAAAATGACTCTTAAAATCATGTACATAAATTTAAAATTTTGAAATTGCTGAAAGGGTACCAAAAACTGGCAAAAACCTCTACGCATGCCTCTGGAGATTTTCTTAGAAAAATATAGCATGGGTCACCCACACAAAGGATAGAAACATTTACATAATTTCTGAAGGAACGAAATGAGAACCAAATAAGAACAGAACATCTTGTAACTACTGTTTTTCAGAGAGTTTTTGCCTTGGTGAAAAGTGTTCCAAATTAATTTTTGTATATGATTAGAATTTTATCAAGTCTATAGTAAGACAACTATAGTTCTCATTCAAAGGTTTTGATTAGTAATGCTCAACAAATTTTGTATTTTTTAAAAAATTCTATCAGTAAAAGTATATCAAGTGTAACTATGTGAGATGATGGCTACATTCATGTGTTTCACTATAGTATTCATTTTGCTACAAATACAAATCTCAAAACATCATTTTGTATGTCTTAAATATACAAAACAAAGCTTATTTTAAAATTATTTAATTAAAATATTTTGTCAGGGAGCATTTTTAGGGAGGTGAAAATACTCTGTATAATATATAATGATGGATATATGTCATTATATATTTATCCAAATCCATAAAATATACACCACCAAGAGCAAACCCTTATGTAAACTATAAACTTTGGTGATTATGATGTTTCAATGTAGGTTCACTAATTGTAACAAATTACCACTCATATGAAGAATGCTGATAAAGAAGACTATTATGCATATGGTGGAGAGCAATGGGATATTTGGAAGTTCTCCATACCATCCTCTTATTTTTGCTGTGAAACTAAAACTGCTCTTCAAAAAAAAAAAAAAAAAAAACTTAAAAGTAAACATTATGCCATTTATAAATTAATATATATACAATGCTAGTTTGCTTTCTTCAGATGGTACCATAATCATCTTTACCATCACTATTACCATCATCAATAACATCGTCATAGCTATTTATGTTGAATTCTTTGTTTTTTTTTTTTTTTTTCAGCTTTGATCAAAGTTTATATTTAGGTCAGAATTGTGGCACTAGGATCATACTGATTTTAATTGTGGCCTTCCCCCCAGCAGCCTGCTCTATCTCTGAAAATTTTACCTTTCATATCTAAGGAATTTCTCTCAACTATTGTTAACCTCATTGTTTTTCCAGTAGTTTTTAGTTATTTTTTTCCCATATGGATTATTTTTCTGAAAGGTCTTACATCCCACTGATCACACCATAAGTTCCCACTAAATTCTTTTTATTATTATTATTATTATTATATTATTATACTTTAAGTTCTAGGGTACATGTACATAATGTGCAGGTTTGTTACATATGTATACTTGTGCCATGTTGGTGTGCTGCACCCATCAACTCATCAGCACCCATCAACTCATCATTTACATCAGGTACAAACTCAGAATGCAATCCCTCCTCCTTCCCCCCTCCCTATAATAGGCCCCAGTGTGTGATGTTCCCCTTCCCAAGTCCACGTGATCTCATTGTTCAGTTCCCACCTATGAGTGAGAACATGCGGTGTTTGGTTTTCTGTTCTTGCGATAGTTTGCTGAGAATGATGGTTTCCAGCTGCATCCATGTCCCTACAAAGGACACAAACTCATCCTTTTTTATAGCTGCATAGTATTCCATGGTGTATATATGCCACATTTTCTTAATCCAGTCTGTCACTGATGGACATTTGGGTTGACTCCAAGTCTTTGCTATTGTGAATAGTGCCGCAATGAACATACATGTGCATGTGTCTTTATAGCAGCATGATTTATAATCCTTTGGGTGTATACCCAGTAATGGGATGGCTGGGTCATATGGTACTTCTAGTTCTAGATCCTTGAGGAATCGCCATACTGTTTTCCATAATGGTTGAACTAGTTTACAATCCCACCAAAAGTGTTCCTATTTCTCCATATCCTCTCCAGCACCTGTTGTTTCCTGACTTTTTAATGATTGTCATTGTAACTGGTGTGAGATGGTATCTCATTGTGGTTTTGATTTGCATTTCTCTGATGGCCAGTGATGACGAGCATTTTTTCATGTGTTTGTTGACTATACACATGTCTTCTTTTGAGAAATGTCTGTTCATATCCTTTGCCCACTTTTTGATGGGGTTTTTTTTTCTTGTAAATTTGTTTGAGTTCTTTGTAGGTTCTGGATATTAGCCCTTTGTCAGATGAGTAGATTGCAAAAATTTTCTCCCATTCTGTAGGTTGCCTGTTCACTCTGATGGTAGTTTCTTTTTCTGTGTAGAAGCTCTTTAGTTTAATTAGATCCCATTTGTCAATTTTGGCTTTTGTTGCCATTGCTTTTGGTGTTTTAGACATGAAGTCCTTTTCCATGCCTATGTCCTGAATGGTATTACCTAGGTTTTCTTCTAGGGTTTTTATGGTATTAGGTCTAACATTTAAGTCTCTAATCCATCTTGAATTAATTTTCATATAAGGAATAGGAAAGGATACAGTTTCAGCTTTCTACTTATGGCTAGCCAATTTTCCCAGTACCATTTATTAAATAGGGAATCTTTTTCCCATTTCTTGTTTTTCTCAGGTTTGTCAAAGATCAGATGGCTGTAGATGTGTGGTATTATTTCTAAGGGCTCTGTTCTGTTCCATTGGTCTATATCTCTGTTTTGGTACCAGTACCATGCTGTTTTGGTTACTGTAGCCTTGTAGTATAGTTTGAAGTCAGGTAGTGTGATATCTCCAGCTTTGTTCTTTTGACTTAGGATTGTCTTGGCCATGCGGGCTCTTTTTTGGTTCCATATGAACTTTAAAGCAGTTTTTTCCAATTCTGTGAAGAAACTCAGTGGTAGCTTAGCTTAATGGAGATGGCATTGAATCTATAAATTACCTTGGGCAGTATGGCCATTTTCATGATACTGATTCTTCCTATCCGTGAGCATGGTATGTTCTCCCATTTGTTTGTGTCCTCTTTTATTTCACTGAGCAGTGGTTTGTAGTTCTCCTTGAAGAGGTCCTTTACATCTCTTGTAAGTTGGATTCCTAGGTATTTTATTCTCTTTGAAGCAATTGTGAATGGAACTTCATTCATGATTTGGCTCTCTGTTTGTCTGTTACTGGTGTATTCACATATCAGAGCTACAAGCAATTGCCATGTTTATAGTTAAAATTACTATCAGGGTTGCTCAAGCCTATAATCCCAACACTTTGGGAGGCCAAGGCGGGTGGATCACCTGAAGTCAGGAGTTTGAGACCAGCCTAGCCAACATGGCGGAACCCTGTCTCTACTAAAAATACAAAAATTAGTCGGGCGTAGTGGCAGGTGCCTGTAATCCTAGCTGCTCAGGAGGCTAAGGCAGGAGAATTGATTGAACCTGGGAGGTGGAGTTTGCAGTGAGCCCAGATTGCGCCACTGTACTCCAGCCTAAGAGACAAGTACGAAACTCCATCTTAAAAAACAAAACAAAACAAAACAAAAAAATTACTATCAGCAATTTTATATGGTAACCTGGTAGAAGCCAGGGTTGTTAAACATTTAACTAAATTGCTTATTTTTACTCTGATATTCTACTGGAGTAGATAAAATTATTCCTATCACACATGAGAGATCTGAAAACTAAAAGGCTTATGTGATTTGTCTAAGGACTCATATACAGAGAATGGTGGAGACAAGGCCTATCTGACTCCAAAATCTGGCTCCTGAAGGGGTGCCTATAAGCCCTGTGCAACATGTCTCCCCATCAGTTTTTTAAATAGATAAATCCTTTAAAATATTAGACTATTTTTAACACAGAGATAAATAAGCACAGTTTATACAGACAGGTGAATGTTCAGTTTTCAGTTGCTATTAGTTGTATGTGATCAGATTATTAACTCATTTTCAAATATGGATTACAAAATGTGCTTCATAAAAATAAAAAACAATGCAATTAAATAATTTATCAACCTCCTAGGAAAGAGCAAATTTGTATGCCTAACAATGATCTTCATTCTAATGTAAAGTAGTAAAATGGTACTGTAAAAAGTATACATATTAAAAAATATGTATACTCCATATTTTTTATTTCCTCCAAAGAAATTAAACTGTTCCTCTTTAGGGTCATAAGTAAACTAAAATAATCATTAGCTCTAAATGTATTATATCTGCAATTAATTACTTAACTAATTTATTTAATTACATTTACTTAAATATTACAAACATTACTTTGAATTTTTATTTTATGTAAAAAAGGATAATGCAGTTAAACATAAAACAAAAATAACTGTAAAATACAAATATATAATATGTGTGTCATGAAAAATTTACACATACAAATTTGTTTTAAAAAGTTGTCAGAATAATATGTCTAGATTTTCCTTACTTTCAAAAAGTATTTTGGTGAATAATCTGTAACATTCATTAACGAAATGATTTGTTACACAGTCAGCCCTCTATATACATGGAATCTGACCCTGTGTATTCAACCAACTGTGGATCAAAAATATTCAGAAAATTAAAAAGAAGGATGGTGCAGACTTGTTTTGCCATTCCTTCCTAAACAATACAGTCTAACAACTATTTAGGTAGCATTTAGATTGTATTAGGTGTCATAAACAATCTCGAAAGCATGTAAACTATATGGAAGCATGTGTGGAGGTTATATGCAAATGCAAAGCCATTTAATATAAGGGACTTGGACATCCCTGAATATTGGTATCCTTGGGGATTCCTGGACCCAATCTCCCATAGATAATAAGTAACAACTGTATTTCTTTTAAATGCTGAAAATTCTTGCTTCAGTAATTATTCTAGGAAAGTGTAATTTATCTAATTGTTTTCAGCAAACTTGAAATAAAAATATTTTTGTTAAAATCACAAAATTTTATTAACAATTTATAGCCATGTGATTTGCCCACATTACCCCACTGGTTTCCAAAACACTTGATGTTTTAGAATTTCAGTTTTAAAAATACTTGTAAAATGAAAAAGCCGATTAGGAATATGCAGCAAATCTCAGTTTCATAGTTTTCATAGTTTATTTTAGTGCCACTAATAACATCTAAGTCTTTTGTTTTTTTTGATTCAGGACTCTTTATCTTAGAAATACTGCTGACTTCTTACTAAATCAATGAATAATCAACCATTTATTGAATTTCCACTATGAATTAGATGCTAGTAGATTCCACAGGAGATAACACAGCAGTTTTTTTCCACAACACATAGCATAGTTTCTAATATAGTTAGGAAAAGAAAAAAGTGTGCATGAAATGTTAAGCAAAGTAATATACATAAAAAGTCCAAATGCTGAAGAAGGAAAATACCTTAGCACTTTAAAATAAAGAAAAAATTTATTTTATTAATATATGATTGAGATCCAGAAAATTTGACAATTTGACATTTTGTACACTATCTCTTAGGGTGTTAGTTATGATTTCCTCAACAAGTGCTTTAATGTGGAATTTTTAGCTAACATTTTTGTCTTAATGCCTTTAAAGATACTGATTGTGAATTTCTATGTTAATTTGAAAATGCTACTCTGTGTTGGTCCTACTTAACAATGCTCTGTCACACTTTCTTTTGTTAAAAGGCATACTATCTAAAATTGAATAATAAATTGCTATACAAACAATGATAATGAAGAACAAAGTATGATAGATTATATAAACATGGTGTAAAAAAATTAGTGCATGGACAAGTGGCATCTAATTTGAGTTCAGAAAAGGCTTTTGTCTTTCCTAGGGCTAAAGAATTAAAATTATTTTGGTGAGAAGATACTGTATTTTACAAAGAGGAAAAAATATGAGTACAAAGAGTAATGCTTCTTTTGAGATAATGTATGACTTTATGTTGATCATTTTAAATTACAAAAGTGAAAAATATGAATTTATTGAACCAATGAATTTTAGACTCAAATTTAACTGAATGAATTAAAATGTATTACTTTTGATAGAAAAATGTCTTGCTATAAAAATCACAAAAGTTTCCAAAGAGTTCACACTTATATCTTCTGTACTTGAAAAAGATAATAGAAGAGCAGCTTTTGAAATTTATCATAAACATCTCAGGATTCCACACTTCATTTTATGTCTGATTATAGTAATATCTGCATGTTTAATACTGCATTATGAGATATAGCTTGGTTTACGAAATCAAGAAATTAACAACAAAGAAAATGCATTCAAATCCCTTGTCACTAAAATCAATAAACTGACCAATTTTAAATATGAACTGCTTTATTATGTAGTAATGAAGTTTATTTAGATTTTTGGCAACCAAATTACAGCTCAGGGATTTATCAACCACTCTAAGAATACATTTGCATTCTTTTTTAACTAACCCAATTACTCTTCAGAAAGAAATATTTGCTATTGTTTTTTTGAATATTTAGTTTTTGAAGCATTAGATCTGTTCACTCTTCTCAATCTAACTGAATAATTAGGTCTTTTGTTTTAGTATTTGATAGCAGAAAAGCAAACACTGACCTAACAACTTTTTCCTAGTACAAATTTTCTTAAGAAAAATTAACATCATTATATTTTTTAATTCAGTTCTATTAAGCAAGCTCAACTAGACCGGGCACTGTGGTTCACGCCTGTAATCCCAGAACTTTGGGAGACGGGTGGATTATGAGGTCAGGAGTTCGAGACCAGCCTGGCCAAGATGGTGAAACCTTGTCTCTACTAAAAAATACAAAAATTAGCCGGATGAGGTGGTCCAGCTACTCGGGAGGCTGAGGCAGGAGAATTGCTTGAACCTGGGAAGTGGAGTCTGCAGTGAGCCGAGATCACACCACTGCACTCTAGCCTGGGCAACAGAGCAAGACTCCATCTCAAAAAAAAAAAAAAAAAAAAAAAAAGCTCAACTAAATTATAAATTTTTAGCATCACAAACATTATTTCCAAGAGCTAAAAATCAGAGAAATAATAATTGTATAGTTTAAAGCAAAACCGAGTCCCAATCTGCTCTGCTCATATTGTAAGGTTATCACATATATTTGATATCCTATTATGTCATAATTTTATGGAAGGTATGGCTGATGAGGATACAATATTTGAAATTATTTTAAAAGTAATATTGTAAAGAAAATTCAAGCAGGACTACTAAATATAGACATTCTTTTTATAGCGACTTTATAGAGAATTTGATATCTATCATTGTTCTGTGTTTTTACTTCCTTGTTATATTTCTCTAAAGATGAAAAATTATTCTAGCCTTGTCAATCATTCCAACAGTGATAAGAAGGATGATCCCTTCTTCTCTCATTTTTCATTGTCACTGCCTTGCTTTAAACACTTAGCACCTCATAGCTATGCTATTGTTATGCATTTTAATTATTACCTGTGTTTTTTAGCTACCTTTGCTTATGTTTGCCAGGCAGAGAATTTCATCTTTGCCACCCAGAGTCAGGAGCTCAACCTCTGCCAACTTTGGCTAAACAGGAATCACTGTTACCCAGAACTCAGAGAATCTCCTATGACTCTGATGTGTTTGTCTTACTGATTTATAATCATAATGCTGTGAATTAAAATTCACATTACCTCTGTTAATATCAATGAGGAAATAAAGGAATACATACAACATGTAACCTGTCCAAGGATAACTACTAATGTAGCAGCAGATCAACCACATAAACACATAAAAAGTTAACTTCAGTGAAATCAACCTTTTTAAATTTCACAAATAAATATGATCCTACCAGAAGCTTGGGAGAGGAGGAGGTATGAGGAAAGAAGAGATGTTAATCAAGAGTATGAAGTTTCAGTTAGAAAAGTTTTTAATATTCTCACTACAAAAAAATATGGTAAATTGGTCAGGCACAGTGACTCACACTTGTAATCCCAGCGCTTTGGGAGACCGAGGTGAGCGGGTCGCTTGAGTCCAGCAGTTGAAGACCAGCCTGGCCAACATGATAAAACCTTGTCTCTATTACAAATACAAAAATTAGCCAAGCATGGTGGCATGTGCCTGTAACCACAGCTACTCAGGAGGCTGAGACACGAGAATCACTGGAACAGGAGAGGCAGAGGTTGCAGTGAGCCAAAATCACACCACTGCAATACAACTTGGGTGACAGAGAGAGACCCTCTCTCCAAATAAATAAGGTGGCAAGGTATCTTTCTACAGTGTATACACAGATATAAATATCACATTGTACCCAATATGCATATGTACGAAAATATTATTTGTCAATTAAAAATAAATAAATAAATATGAAAGAGACAACTTTAGTATATCTATCAAGAAATATAATTTAAAATAAATATTTTTAACTCATTAGATTGATGGGTTAAAAGTTTTTAAATATCTGGTTTTAGTGGACATGTGAGAAAGTGAATATTTTCAGTTTGTAGTAGGAATAGAAATCAGTGCAACTTTTTTTTTACTTGCAACAGAATTGTTTTTCTTTATTTCTTTTAAAAAATAAATGAGACATAGGCGCAGAAAGTGCAGGTTTGTTATATAGGTATACGTGTGCCATGGTGATGTGCTGCACCATTGACTTGTCCTCTAAGTTTCCTCCACTCATCCCCCACCCCACAAGAGGCCCTGGTATTGTTCCCCTCTCTGTGTCTATGTGTTATCAATGTTCAACTCCCACTTATGAGTGAGAACATGTGGTGTTTGGTTTTCTGTTCCTGTGTTAGTTTGTAGCAAAGACATGGAACCAACCCAAATGCCCATCAATGATAGACTGGATAAAAAAAATGGTACATATACACCATGGAATTCTATGCAGCAATAAAAAGAAATGAGAGCATGTCCTTTGCAAGTACAACTTTTTAGAAGAAGAATTAGAAAATTCTCATGAACACAAAAAATTGCTTATTTTTTTCATCCAACAATTCTACTTCTAGCAATATTTCTTATATTCACACACATATATATGTGTTTATTTATGCCTGATTAAAATTGTGCAATTTTATTTAAAGTAAAAAAAAATTATTTTGAAACAGAAATTTATATAAAATACATTTTATATGTTTAAAACAATGGTTATACAATAGGCTTTTATAAATCTAAAAGCAAGTGGTAATATTTGAGGTGTGGAGAGAAGTGAAAACATAAGTACCCAATGAATAAACCTTCTTTCTATTCAACAGAATACACTTTATATTGTTTGGATATTAAGGGGCATGTGCATTCCTTACTACTTTTTAAATGATTACAGATGTGAATAAATTTCTAAGTAATAATAATAGACAACAAATATGAGAGCTTACATTATATGATTTATTTGTTTCTATTATATTTCACTATATTCATGCTTTGAGGTAAAATGAGGAACTCAGGAGTACACAACAGGATAAAATAAAGTTATATATATACATATATATGCATTCTTGTATGTATACATTCTTATATGTATATGTAGGTATGTTTATACATACATATTTATATGTGCATTTCTTTTAGTTTCCAATTCTTTTTTAATTGTTATGTTTTATTTCCATAGGTTTTTGGAGAACGGTTGGTGTTTGATTACATGAATAAGTTCTTTAGTGGTGAGTTTTGAGATTTTGGTGCACCTATCATTTGAGCAATATTCACTATACCCAATTTGTAGTCTTTTATCCCTCACTCCCCTCCCACCGTTTTCCCTGAGTCCCTAAAGTGCATTGTGTCATTCTTATGCCTTTGCATCCTCATGACTTAGCTCCCACTTATGAGTGAGAACATATGATGTTCGGTTTTCCATTGCTGTTACTTCACTTAGAATAACAGTCTCTAATTCCATCCAGGTTGCTGCAAATGCCATTATTTCTTTATTTTTATGTTTATTGTTGAGTAGTGTTCCATGATATGTGTGTGTGTATCTATCTATCTATCTATCTATCTATCTATCTATCTATCTATCTATCTATCTCACAATGTCTTTATCCGATCTTTGATTGATTGGCATTTGGGCTGCTTCCACATTTTTGCAATTGCACATTGTGCTGCTATAAACATGCATGTACAAGTATCTTTTTCATATAATGATTTCAGAAAGTAGAACTACCATTTGATCCAGGAGTCTCACTACTGGCTATCTAGTAGTGAGGAAAAGAAGTTATTATTTGTGCATTTTTATACTTTTTATTATTAATATACAATTTATTATTGTATAAGTTTATGAGGTACAAGAGATGTTATAATTTATTAATACTACATGGAATACTTATATCAAACTAGTTAATATATACACCACTTCAAATACTTAACTTCTTTTGTAATGTGTGCATTATTAGCAAATTTGAAATGTACAGTACTCTATTATTAACTGCATTCTTCATGCTAAGCAATAGAACTAAAAAATAAAATGTTTCTCTTAACAAATTTTGTACCTTTTGATCATCATCTCTCCAACTCCCCACCCACTGAACTCCATAATCACCATTTCATTCTTTGCTTCTATGAGTTCAATTTTTTTTTTTTTAAGATTCCACAAATAAGTGAAAACTTTGTCTGTGCCTAGCTTGTTTTACTCAGCATAATGTTCTCTAATTCTATGCATGTTGTCGTAAATGACAGGATTTCCTTTCTTGTTAAGACTGAATAGTATTCCATTGTGTATATATAAAACATTTATTTATCAATTCATCTGTTGGTGAACACATGTTGCTTTCATGACTGGGCTATTGTGACTAGTGCTGCAATTAATATCAGAGTGAGACATTTCTTCCACAGACTGATTTCAAGTCTTTGGGGTAAGTGTTAATATTAGGATTCAGGGATTATATGGCAATTTTATTTTTAATTTTTTGAGGAACCTCAATATAGTTTTCCATAATGGCTGTAGTAATTTACATTCTCCAAAACAAAATTAGGTTAAATACTAGAATACTAGAATTAGGTAAATACTAGAATTATGATTCAGGGATTGTATGATAATTTTATTTTTAATTTTTTGAGGAACTTCCATACAGTATTCCATAATGTCTGTATTAATTTACATTCCCACCAACAGTGCACAAGAATTTCCTTTTCTCCATATCATTGAAAACATTTGTTATCTTTGGACTTTTTTTATAATAGTCATTGTGATAGGTGTGAAATAATATATTACTGTGGTTTAATTTATATTTCTCTAATGATTAGGAATGTTGAACATTTTTTCATAAATGTAGAGGGAATTTGTGTATCTTCTTTTGAGAAATGTATATTCAAATCTCTAATCCATTTATTAACTGAGTGTTGTATTTTCTTGCTATTGAGTTGTTTGAGTTCCTTACATATTTTGAATATAAAATCTTTATAGGATATATGGCTAACAAATATTTTATCCCAATCTGTAGTTTGGCTCTCTGAACACCGCTAATTGTTTTCATTGCTGTGGAGAAGCTTTTTAGTTTGATGTAGTCCTATTTGTCTGTTTTTGCTTTTGTTATTTGCGGTTTTTTTTTTTTTTTTTTTTTTTGAGACGGAGTCTCTGACAACCAGGCTGGAGTGCAGTGGCGCAATCCCGGCTCACTGCAAACTTCCCCTCCCGGGTTCAAGCCATTCTTCTGCCTAAGCCCCACAAGTAGCTGGGACTACAGGCGCCCACCACCAGGCCCGGCAAAGTTTTTTGTATTTTTAGTAGAGACAGGGTTTCACCGTGTTAGCCAGGATCATCTGGATCTCCTGACTTAATCATCTGCCCACCTCTGCCTCCCAAAGTGCTGGGATTACAGGCGTGAGTGACCGCGACAGGCCTATTACCTACATTTTTGAGGTCAAATCCATATCATTGCCCTGAGCAAACACGATGGTATTTTCCCTTTTTTATTTTTATTTTTTGAAGCTGTACAGTTTGTGGTCTTAAATTTCAGACTTTAATCCATTTTGAGTTGATCTTTGTGTGCGATGTAAGATAAGAGTTTAATTTCAATCTTCTGCTTGTGGATATTCAGTTTACCTGCCACTGTTTATTGATAAGATTATCCTTTGCCATTGTGTATGCTTTTCACCTTTGTCGAAAATCAATTGACCGTACATATGTTGGTTCATTTCATGCCTCCCCATTCTGTTCCACTGATTGATATATCTATTTTTTTTTTTTTTTTGCCAATATCATACTGTTAATAACTATAGCTTTGTGGTACAGTTTGAAATCAGAGAGTGTGAGACCACCAATTTTGGTTTGTTTGCTCATGATTGCCTTAGCCATTCAGGGTTTTTTGTTTTGTTTTGTGTGTGTGTGTGTGTGTGTGTGTGTGTGTGTGTGTGGTGTATTACAACTGGCCCAATGACCCCATAAAACTGATGTTTATGATTTCTTCAGGAAAAACATAGAAATTGATCCACTCAGTCTTAAAGCTTGAGAAAGTTACAATTGTCTTTTGTAAGTTACTTTCTCAGGAAACCAAGCATCAGAGCTCCAAGATGGTATCAAGGAACTGAAACTTAACAACAAATTACAACATCTGGACAATGAGATGCTAGATCCCTCACCCATCATGATTGCCTGACTGACAACCTGCTGCCTGTTGACCAATTCCTCTTTGTTACCCCTAATTCCCCTATATAGTTACATTTCTTCCCTGCTATTTAAATTCTTTATTTTAGTCCATCAAAAAGATGGATTTGAGGCTTATATCCCATCTCCTTGGCTGCAGCACCCAATTAAGGCCTTCTTCCCTGGTAATAACTCATTGTCTCCATGATTGGCTGTCTATGCCAAAAGCAGCAGAACATAGACCGAATTCCTGGTGTTTTGATAACAGTTCCATATGAAATTCAAGATTGTTTTGTTCTATTTTTGTGAAAATTATATTGTAATTTTGATAGTAATAGCATTGAATCTATAGGTATCTTTGTGTAGTATGAACATTTAAAGAATATTGTTTTAATTGGTGAACACAGAATATTGATCTATTTATTTGTCTTCCTCAATTTCTTTCTACAATTTTTTATAGTTTTTAATGTATGTGTTTTTCACTCCACTAGTTAAATTTGTTCATCAGTATTTTATTGTAACTACTGTATGTAGGATTGTTCTCTTGATTTATCTACTGAATTTTGTTGTTGTTGGTGGTGGTGGTAGTGTATACAAATGCTTCTGATTACTGTATGTTGATTTTGTATCCTGCAAATTTTCTGTATTTGTTTATTACTGCTAAGAAGTTTGGCTGTAATTTTTTTGGTTTTTAATATATAAAATTATGTCATCAGCAAACAGTGACATTTTAACTTGTTCTTTTCCTATTTGAATGCCTTCTGTTTTTTCTTGCCAAATTGCTCTGACAAGGACTTCCAGTCCTATGCTGAATAGAAGTGGCAAGTGTAAGAATTCTTGCCTTGTTGCAGATATTATAGGACAGACTTTCAATTTTTCATGTTAAGTGTAATGTGAGCTGTGGATTTCTCATATATGGTGTTTATTGTGATAAAGTGCATTTCTAATAGATCTAATTTGTTGAGAGTTTTGTTATGAAAGGATGTTAAATTTTGTCATATGCTTATTATATATCTAATTAAATAATATGGTTTTTGTCTTTTATTTTTTAAAACTGTGATGTATCACATTTACTGATTTATGTAGCTTGAACCATCCTTGTATCTCAAGAGTAAATTCCCCTTGAGCATTGATTTTAATGTGTTGTTGATTAAATTTGCTATTATTTAATTGAGGATTTTTACATCTATGTTCATCAAGAATATTGGTCTGTATTGTCTTTTCGTACAATGTTCTTCTCTGACTTTGGTATCAAAGCAATGTTAGCTTTGTAAAAAGAGTCTGGAATTATTTCCCATCCTTGATTTTTGGAAAGAGCTTCAGAGGAATCGGTATTAATTATTTGTTAAATTTGTGGTAGAATTCAGCCATGGAGTCATCAGGTCTTAGGCTTTCTTTAGATGGGAGATGAGTAGTTGTATTACTGATTGAATGTTCTTTTTTTTTTTTTTTTTTGAGATGGAGTCTCGCTCTGTTCTTATAGACATTTGTCTGTTCATATATTCTAATTCTTCATGATTAAGTCTTGGTAAGTTGTCCATGTCTGGACATTTATTCACTTCCTTAAGCTTTTCAATTGGTTGATGTATAATTGTTGATGGTAATGTCTTATGATTTCTGTGTTATTAGTCGTAATGTCTCATTTTTTATTTTTTATTTTATTTGTGTCTTCTTTTTCTTAATTTGTCTAGTTAAACTTATCTATTTTGCTTATCTTTTAAAAAGATATTTTTGTTGTACTGATCTTTTGTATTCTGTGGTCTCTATTTTACTTATTTCTATTCCGATCTTTATTATTATTTTTTATCCTGCTACATTTGAACTTTATTATTTTGTTCTTCTAGTTGTTTGAGGTTTAATATTAGGTTGTTTATTTTAGATATTTCTTTTTCATGTGATATTTATAACTGTAAACTTTCTTCTTTGAACTACTTTTGCTGTACCATATAAGTTTTGGTATGTTGTGTTTTTGTTTGTTTTCCTTAGGACATTTTTAAATTTTCTTTTTAATGTCTTTATTGAACTCTTAACTGTTCAGGAGCACGTTCATTAATTTCCATGCATTTATGAATTTTCCAAGTTCTTCCTGTTATTGATTTCTCATTTTATAACATTTCAGTTGGAAAAGATACTTAATGTAAGTTTAATCTTCCTAAATTTGCTGAAGCTTGTTTTGTTCCATAATATATAATCTATTCTGAAGAATGTTCTGTTTGTACATGGAAAGAATGCATGTTGGCTGTTGGCTGAGATATTCCATAGTCTTTAGGTCTGTTCGGTCTAAAATGTTTCAGTCCAAAATATCCTCATCAACTTTCTGTCAGAATATGTCCATTGCTGAAAATGGGATGATAAAATTTTCTACTATTGCTGTACTGAAGTCTATCTATCTCTCTCTTCAGATCTATTAATATTTGCTTTATATATTTAGGTGTGCCAAGGTCTGTATATACTTATAATTGTTATATCCTCTTAATGAATTGACCCATTTATCATTATATAATATCTTTCTCTCAGGTTTTCTTTTTAAATGTCCATTTTTTCTGACATTAATATAGTTAATTCTATTTTTTTGTTTCCATTTGCAGAAAATAACTTTTTTCATCTCTTCACTTTCCATCTGTGTGTGTCCTTAAAAGGAAAGTAAGTCTCTTATAGCTAGTGAGTGTATATTTGGATCTTGTGATTTGGTTTTGTTTGGTTTTGTTTGTGTTTTTGCTATTTTTTTTTTTTATATATACTTTTCCTGTGGTGCTGAAGATCTTGCTTTTTTATCCATTTAGTCACTCTATCTTTATATTGGACAATTTTATTCATTTACATTTAAAGTAATTATTAATAAGTAAACACTCACTATTGCCTTTTTGTTTGTTGTTTACTGGTTGTTTTATAAATATGTTATTTCTTACTTCCTCCCTTGTTGTATTTCTTTGTGGTTTGATGTTTGCCTTTAGTTTGCTTTGAATTATTTCTATTTTTGTTTTATGTTTCTGATGAATATTTTTCCTTGTGTTTACCATGAGGCTTACATAGAAGATATGATATTTATAATAGACTATTTCAAACAGACAACAACTTAACGTTGCATGAAACAACTCTACTCTTTTATTGTCCCTATTATCCTTTAGCATTTTGATGTTAGAATTTATTTTAACTCTTGTGTCCTTGCAATGTCATCTACAAATCTGAGAAGAGGACTTCCTCTACTTTCCCTTGTAAGTGTCCTTTTTCAGAGATAGACCTTTACTACTTAATTTAGTCTATTATTTAGGAAGGATCAACTAGTAACAACTTTGGATAGGCAGAGCATGTTCAGATTTCTCTAGTTGGCTGGGTGACTACCTTTGCTCTCACGTTGGTGGGATTGTGGCTGAGCTCTGTTGACTGGTGAGACCATTGACTAGGCTGTGCTATCAGGCAGAACTGCTGGTTGGGTACTATAATTACTTCTGGTCAGGCCAGTAACAAGATGTATTCCCTGGCCAATTTCATGCTTTAGAATCTGCAGTGGGGCAGGGCTGCAGCCTGAGATATGAAGTTAGGTGGAGTAACTGCTCAAAACAGACAGGGCCTGAGACTGTTCCTCAGAAATGCATAATTAAAATGGTCTCGCTGTTAGGGTGGAGGTTTTTGGGGGCCTTTGGCTGATTTGAATGACTGACTTACCAAGTCTAGTATGTATAGCCCGTGTGCTTTTCCAAAATTTGTGGAGGTAGACATTTCCCTGCTTCAGCAGAGTTCAGTGCACTTCTTGGCTGAGTGGATCTGCTCCTTGACTTTCTGAGTCAAATCCATCCAGGCCCTATGCTTCTCTAATATCCACAGAGGTAGGAGATTTCCTGCATGGGTGGGCCCATTGGGTGAGCTTTTTGGCTGAGTGGAACTGCTGCTTGACTTCTGGAACCAAGCAGGACTAGTCCTTATTTTTATTCAAAATGCACAGAGATAGAAGTCTCCCTGCCTGGGCAAAGTTGTTGGGCAGGATTTTTGACTGAGTGGAGCCTCTGCTTGATTCCTGGGTTATCAAGCCAATCTATTTCCTATGCTTCTCTAAGATGAATGGAAGTGGAAGTCTTCTTTCCTGGGCATAGTTGTCTGGTGGACTTTGATGGCTGAGCGAAGTCACTGCTTGATTTCCTAGATCAAGCCAATCTAGCCCATGTACTTCTCCGACAGGAGAGGAGATGGGTGTCCTCCTATTTGTGAGAGATCATTGTGGTGGGTTTCAAGGTTGGCTGAAGAGTCTAGCAGTCTAAGAACTCAAGTCAGTTTGAACTTCCACTGTGCTTCTGAAAGCATCTAGCTTAGCTTTGCAAGTGGCTTTAAAGTTTGACTGGTTTCTATGATAGGGCACCATAACTGGCAGAAACACAGAGATACCCCCAAGATCTGTGTGTGCTTGCTACTACTAACTCTGTCTCCTTTATTTCTTCTTGACGCTGAGTGGCATAGCGATGCAGTTGCTCTCATTTTGTTTTGTGAAGTGAGACTAAAGTGAGCTTCCTACAAACATCTTGGAATGCTGGAAACATTGGCTGTTTCTGGTTCTCTTTTCTCCCTGCAGAAATTGTGGACCCAGGGACATCCTCTTTGTCTGATGTTGTGGCAACTTGGAGGAGGGGAAGGGAAGATGCAGGCAGAGTGAGACCATTTTTTTAAGTCTCTAATTTGGATTTTATACAGTTTTGCAGATCATATGCATGTCTCAGACTTGTTTCTAAGTGTCAGGGTTTTCAAAAGGACATTCTAGTCTGTGGATAGTTGCTAGTTAAACTTTCTGTTTAAAGGTTGGGAGTTTGGAACTTCCTGTTCCATGATCTTGCTGACATCACTGTATACATTCTTGTGTATATGTCACTTGTGTGTGTGTGTGTGTGTGTGGGCGCATTTGTATGTGTGTAATATTAAGGCCTGAACTTCTTAGATATACAGCACCCAGAATGACAATGATTTGAGAAATTCAACAAATGGCACATTGGTGCCTAAAAGAATGCCCATTTCTTCACATGAATAAGCATTTTATTACTAGTGATATATCCTAGCTCATTATGGAATGAAGTCAATTAATATCATTTCTTTGTATATATTTATTACTATTTCTGTAAAGATCAAAAGACTACATGCAAACCGTTATAAATCAAACATATACTAATGCTGAACATAGAATCTTAAGTCAAGTGAAACTACACTTGAAGTAAACTAGAAATTATAAACACTCATCATTTCAAAATTAATGTATAATAAAAATACAACTCTTTTGTACTAAACAACCTACTTATATTAATAGCAGAGTTCATGTTTATGGATAATTGATTTTAAAATTCTAATAAAAGCTGTGATCACAATAGTATATGTGTAACATCAATTAATATGAAATGTATTAAAATATATAAAATTATATTTTTAAAATTGGAACTATTTACATATACTGATTTAACATTGAATCTTATTAATATACTTAACCTCTAAAATGTAGCCTTCTGCTCCTCAAAATAATAGATTTGACTATTTCACATTTAAAACTGATAATCACTACTTTTGAAATTATGACATAAATTTATCAATTATTATTTATGTACAAGTATAACTATATTATATATCCTAACCATAATTTTAGTCTTTATTAAGTGGCAGATGCTATTTCTAATATAACTTTCCAGGTAAAATAAATGAAAAAATAAAACTCTGGTGAGTTTAAGAAAATATTTCTTAAAAAATCATAGAAGATAAAAGGTAAAATATATCATTTATGTCTCTTAAAATTTTCTTCTGTGTTCAAGTTACTAACGGATGTCATGTCATTACTCCAATTTAGCTTTATTTTCTCTTTCTCTGTATTGTTATTATATATCATAACTTCATATGTTATAAACCATACAGTACAATTGTATGGCTTCAGTCTTATGCAATTTTTTATTGTTGTAACTTGGCTCATAGAAAAAAAAGAATAAACATATGATTATACTGTATTTTATATCTACCTACATAGTACTCTTTACTGGTGCTGCCTACTTTTTCAAATAGATTGAAATTGTTCTCTAACATTACTTACTTCAGTATTAGAAATAACTTTCAATATTTATCCTAAAGCTAATGTACTAGCTACAAATTATCTTAATTTTTGTTCACATTTGGTATTTTCATTTCATTTTCACTAAATCTGAAAGATAATATTTCTGGCTGTAGGGTTGTAGATTGACATTTTTTCCCCTAGTACTTTCACTACATTAATCTATTGACTTCTGAGAATCATTGTTTCTGATTAAAAAGTTAGCTGTTGATCTTACTAGGATTCCTTTGTATACGATGAGTATTTCATTTCATACTGATTTAAAGACTTTATTTTATTTTTAGCTTTCAACAGTTTGAATATGATCTGTCAAAGTATCACTCCCTTTGCATTGATAACATGCTTGAGGTTGGCTGGACTTCTTGTTTGTGCATATTGCTATTTTCCATCAAATTGGAGAAATTCATCCATTACACCTGTTAATAATTTGTTCCATTTTTACTCTCTTTTCTATCTATTTAGCATTCTCATTATGCATATTCAAGTTTGCTTAAAGGTGTCTCTTACTTAAGGTTCTGTTATTTTTATAAAAATGTGTGTTTCTCTCTGTTTTTTGTTTTGTTTTGTTTTGTTTTAATTTTATCATCTTTATTGCTCTCAGTATTGAGTATTTCTTCCTCCAGTTCCTATCTTTAGTTAAGCACCTGTAGTGAATTTTTCAGTCAGCTGTACTTAGTAACTACAGAAAATTAGTTTTTAAAGAATATTTATGTATTTTCTAGTTGTATAACTATCATACTTTTTGTATTTTTAATTTTTTAAGACAATGTTTTTTGAGCATGTTTATAATGACTGCTTTGAAAACTTTGTCTGCTTAGTCTATATTTGGACATCTTTTTTGTGTGTGTGAGATAGAGTCTCACACTGTCACCAGGGCTGGGGTGCAGTGGTGTGATCTCAGCTCACAGCAAACTCTGCCCCTCGGGTTCAAGCGATTCTCATGCCTCAGCCCCCAGAGTAGCTGGGATTACACACATGTGCTACCACACCTGGCTAATTTATGTATTTTCAGTAAAAATGAGTTTTTGCCATGTTGGCCAGTCTGCTCTCAAACTCTTGGCCTCAAGTGATCTGCCTGCCTCAGTCTCCCGAAGTGCTGGAATTACAAACATGAGCCACCATGTCTGGCCTATTTGGACATCTTCAAAACTAGTTTCTATTGCCTGCTTGTTTATTACCGGATATAAGTCACACTTTGTGTTTCTCTGTATCTCTCATGTTTTTTTTTTCTGAAAATTAGATATATGTATATTTTATTCATTTATGTTTTGAGACAGGGTCTTACTTTGTCACTCAGACTAGAGTGCAGAGCCATGTTCATGGCTCACTGCAGCCCTGAACTCTTGTGCTCAAGTGATCCTCTCACCTTAGCCTTTCAAGTAGCTGGGACTACAGGAATATGCCCCATGCTCAGTTAATCTTTTTTGAAGATACACTCACTATGTTGTCCTGGCTTGCCTTGAACCCCTGACCTCAAGAAATTCTCCCACCTTAGTTTCCCAAAGTGCTGGGATTACAGGCATGAGCCACTGCACTTGGCCAGAAAATTATATATTTTATATAATGTAACAACAACCTCATCTCACTAGGATGGTTGTTGTTTTTTTTATATTTATTTGTTTATTTAGTTTTTACAATTACTTTATCCAACTAATTCTGTGAAGTGTATTTTCTCTATTAAAAAATAGACAATGAACTTCTCTTATTTTCCTAATGCTGTTATAACAAATTATGACTAGTGTCTGTTTTTAAGTTGTTTTAGGCTGCTATACCCAAATATCTGAGACTGGTCCTGGAATTTATTTGGCTTATGGTTCTGGAAACTGGGGACTCCTAGATCAAGGGACTTTATCTTGTGAAGGTCTTCCTTTGGTGTCATCCCAAGGCAGAAGGTGGAAGAGCAAGAGAGCACACATACAAGACCCTAGGAGAGGGAGAGAGTAAGAGGGAGCCAAACTCACTTTACAGCAAAGCCGCTCTCATAATAACTAACATACTTCATGATAATGACATTGAGATCCCTCATGAATTAATCACCTGTTGTTAGGCCCCACCTCCTAACACTGTTATATTGGGGATTAGGTTTGCAACACACAAATTTCGGGGGACACATTCAAACCATAGCAGTGGCTTGGAACAACATAATATAACATAAGTTAATTATGTTATAGTGTAGAAGTCAAAAGTGCAGATTCACTCTAATGGACTAAAGTCAATTTGTTGGTAGATATGTGTCCCTTCTAAAGTGTTGAGGAGCAAATCCATTTTCTTGCCTTTCCTAGCTTCTGTAGACTGTCTGCATTCCCTGGCTCATGGACTTACCCTTTACCTTCAAAACCAAAAGCATAACATCTTCCATTCTCTTAGCTATAAGATTGGGCTAAGTTTTAAACTGCTAAATTAATTTTATACTAAATGAATACTAAAACTAAATCATCTGAAGTTATTTATAGCAAACTAACTGTACACTAAGTAAAAATGAGGCTATTATATTTTTTGGATAATGTTTAAAAATCTAAAGATTTATACTTAGTTTTTAAAATTCAGAAAATCACTATTTCTTGTTACAAATCAATAGAGATAAATCTCATTAATTTAAATTATTTTTTTCAATGATGGAGGTAGAAATTTAAGTGTTAGATATAAAATATGTATGCAAGGGTTCTTTCCAGCTTTAGTATTCATTGTATCTACCTCTGAATATAGAATTAACATTTTGACCTACCAACTGTCCTAATACCCAAGCATTTTGCCTGCTTTATAATAACATTCATTCTTCTAATATCAAATTTTAATTTTAACATATAATTCTGATAATTTTGAGCTACATATGACTGATTTATATCACTGGGTACGTGTACATACCACTTTAAATGGCACATGAGCTTAAAATTTTGCTACAAGGCTCACAGCTTTACCAATATTTGGAAAGTTTGACAGCAACCTGTTTAAGTGCGGGTAGGGTTGCAGAATTCAAGGAGCTGTGAAAGTCTGAGATTGAAAGCATTTCCTATGAACTGCTGGGGGAAAATTGAGCAGTTTCACACACCTCAAATACAGATAGGAACTGTAAGTCTTTGGTCGCAGGCAATATTATTCAGTTGCTCAAATGCTTTTTTCTTTTAGTTGAAATGCTTTTATTTTTCAGCCGAGAGAGGTGGTTTTTCTAGTTATTTGTGTATTCACATTGCTATTATGAACTACTAAATTCTTTTAAAGGAATTTCATGATTAATATGTGTTAATATAAACAATGATTTTAAAGTTGTACTTAAATCTGTAAACATACTTCCTTTACTGGAGACATGGAAAAATATTGCCTTTCCTTTTTATTTTCAATTTTTAGTAAAGCATTGAGATTCAGCATGGAAATAAGCAGCATGCATTATCACTTATCTCTTCAAATCTGCTCTGTAGCATGCCTACACATGCAAAATGTATTTTCCAGGGTACCCTTTGATGCATGAAGCACATGGGAAAGTGCTATTTAGCTCTTATAAATTCTCTTTATGTTTTCTCTAAAGCACACAAGTTACAGCATTTCAATGTTAAATGTTTGCTAGTGGTATGATAGTGTCTTTCCTATTAAAATAAAAACTATTAATAAATAAGTTCTTTTTAAAGAAAAAAGCTAACAAAAAAACAGTTTTAAAATCAGAGTTTGATGAATATTCTTTATATTTCCCAGAGACACAAATATGCTCATTTTGTAATTCTAATGTAAAATCTGATCTATTGGTACTCAGATGCTACATTACAAAGATGCCTGCATTTTAAGCGCTGTGTCTATCTACCTACAGGCTAAAATGTATTCCTTAGAACTCAATTAGAATCTTAATTGTCTAACAATCTTTGGATGATTTCAATTTTTTTGGTACAAAGGGAACTAAAAATAGAGTTATCGACTGTACAGATAACCTGTAATGAAAATGGTTTGTATTCCATGAAAGCTTATTTTAAAATTCTAAAGTATTTTAAATATGCATTGGTACAGCGTATACAAATGTGGACATTGATAAAATTTATAGGAAATTATTGATAATGTTTATGTTGGTAGATTCTAAGTTTAGTAAACATTACCTGAAGATACAAATAATAATTTTCAGCCAACCACTGAATGTTGTGGCTGCTATTTTTCATTTGTCTTCAATCACTAGAATAATTTGAGTAAAAGACAGACTATCAGCTCTGAAAAAAAGAGAAGCAAATAAATGCAAATTGCATTACCTAGCCCTGTGCCTGATGAACTTTGTCAATTTGCAACTCAGAAAAATGGACTGAAAGGTACAATATGAAGATTCATTGCGTTGGAAAGGTAGGGAATGGTGCTTGTGCTGCCAGTGTGGCTGGTACTTCAGCAGCAAAATCCTAGAAAAGGGGAGTGAATCTCAAAGTCTGCATGTAATTTTACTCTTGATTATTTTTTCCTGAATTCTAAGCTGGGTATATGGTACAGGGCAAAGTTTCAAGGTTGATATCACAAAGAAGTAACTACAATCCTAAGAATTTTATTAGATCTCTCAGCATTTGGATTAGCCAGAAAGACAAGAGCTGGAGTTCCAGACCATCTGAGATGGAAAGGTTCTTGGAGTAAATAAAACTACAAAATTTAATTTGCTGTCATGCTAGTCATTGAGAAACCCTACATTATTTTTAAGAATGCAATAAAAAGTTACTTAGGATAAAGGAAAATCATACTAAATGAAAGCTTAGATCTGAAGATGGGAATGAAGAACACAAGAATTAGTATGAATATGACCAGTCTGCAACCTATTAACTGACCCCTTCAAACACCACCTAGATCTATGTACTTGGAGTTCCTGTCATTGTACTGCTTGATATAAAACAAAGACTGCTGGCTCAGGCCTGTAATCCCAGCACTTTGAAAGGCCTAGATGGGAGGATTGCTTGAAGCCAGGAGTTTGAGACCAACCTGGGCAACATAGCTAGATCCCATCTCTACAAAAAAATATTTAAAAATGAGTTGAGCATGGTGGCATATGCCTGTAGTCCCAGCTACTTAGGAGGCTGATTTAAGAATATTGTTTGAGCCCAGGAGTTCCACACTACAGTGAGCTATTATTGCACCACTGCACTCCAGCCTGGGTGACAGAGTGAAACTCTGTCTCAAAAAAACATTTAAATAAATAATAAATAATAAAATAGATAAAAATAATTCTATACAGAATCTTTGTATATTGATAATTCTCACAATCAGTCAAAGCTGAGAACTACAGATGATTAATGGTAGGCATTCAGAAACAGAAAGTATTACTGCAGAGTGAAAGAGGTAACAAGTTAGGCTTGGAGGGACAGGTAGAGTGTACATGAGGAAAGTGTAAAGAAGACAAATAGTAAAAAAAAAAATATATATATATATATATATATATATATATAATAGCAATAACTTGGGTTTACAGGATTTTTAATACAATCTGAATAAAGGAACAGATTCACTCAGGGTAAAAGAACTGAGAGCTGGATTGGATTAGAGACCCCATTGAGGCGTTATTTCTACATATGGAAATTCTGCATTTTCAATATGTACATCTTGATACTGTGAGAAACAGGTTTAATTAAGGGATTTTTTAAAGCATACACTTATCAAAGACTGACTATAGTCTGTATATATTATGTGTTCCACCTACATATGCTGCTATTTTCATAATTATACACATTTTCATAGTCTTTCCAAGCTGTTACAACAGAATACCACTGATAATGGCTTGGCTGTGGGTCCCCACCCAAATCTCATCTCAAATTGTAATCCCCACATCTAGGGAAGGGGCCTGGTAGTGGGTAATTGAATCACGGGGGCAGACTATCCCTTTGCTCTTCTTGTGATAGTGAGTGAGTTCTCATGAGATCTGGTTATTTGAAAATGTGTGGCGCTTCCTCCCACCGTCTTCTTCTCCGCCATAATAAGATGTGTCTGTTTCCCCTTCGCCTTGCACAATGATTGTAAGTTTCCTGAAGCCTCCCAGTCATGCTTCCTGTTAACCCTGCAGAAATGTGTTAATTAAACCTCTTTTCTTCATAAATTACCCAGTTCCAGGTAGTTCTTTCTGGCAGTGTGAAAACAGACTAATACAACTATAGACTAGGTGACTTAAAAACAAAAGAAATGTATTTCTCACAGTTGTAGAGGCTAAGAAGTCCAAGATCAAGATGTCAGCAGATTCAGCATCTGGTGAAGGTCACAGCAACTATCTTTTTGCTGTGCCCTCACATGACCAAAGGAGGATGGGAGCTCTCCAGGGTTCCTTTTAAAAGGGCACTAATCCCATTCTTGAAGGGTCTACCCTCACAGACTCATCTAATCCTAATTACTTCCCCAAATCCCACTTTCTGAACACTATCACATAGGGTTCCAACATATAAATTTTGGGGGAGCACAAACATTCCATCTATGGCATTCCTTCCCTCCAACAGCTCCCCAAAATTTATGTCTCTCTCACATGTTATCAATTTGAAAGCTAAATCCAAAGTCTCATGTAAATATCGTCTAAATCAAATATGAGTGAAACTCAAGGCATGATTTATTCTGAGGCAAATTGTTCTCCAGCTTGAGCCTGTGAAATCAAACAAGTTGTATGCTTCCGAAATACAATGGTAACACAGGCATGAGAGACATTTATATTTTAAAAAAGATAAACAGAAAAGAAGAAATGAGTGACACATTCTTGAACAAGTTGAAAACCGAAATCAAATTGGAATTTGAGTTGACTCAAATCAAATTACATTAGATTGAGACTCAAGACCCTGGCTCGACATTATGTACTCTGGACCTCATGGGGTTGAAGGTACTGCCTTTCAGACCTGCCTAGAGCAGAGGTCCTGCTGCTACAGCTCTACCAGGCTTGGATCGCACAACCAGAGCTCTATCACGGAGCCCTCACCCCCATGGCTCTAGGCAGCACTTCCAGATTTGATAATAGAGGAGGAAAAGGCCATATGGTGAGAAAAATAAGGGAGCTAAGACGATGAGATGTGGTATGGTAGGTTGTGGAATGAGGAAAGCCTCTGAAGCTGGAAAAGACAAAGAACATATTATATCCTGAACCTTCCAGAGAAATTATCCACCTAGCTTGCATCTTTATTTTAGCCCTGGAAGACTTACTTTGAACTTCTGTTTTCTGTGACAATAAAAACTCATCTGTGTTCTTTGGGAGGCCGAGACAGGTAGGTCAGGATATCAAGACCATCCTGGCAAACACAGTGAAAACCCGTCTCTACTAAAAATACAAAAAATTAGACAGGCATGGTGGCGAGTGCCTGTAGTCCCAGCTATTGGGGAGGCTGAGGCAGGAGAATGACTTGAACCCAGGAGGCGGAGTTTGCAGTGAGCCAAGATAGTGCCACTGCACGCCAGCCTGGGTGACAGAGTGAGACTGTTTAAAAAAAAAATCTGTGTTGTGTTAAGCCATTAAATGTGTGATACTATGTTATAGCATCCATAGGAAACTAATAAAACTGCCTTAAAAATTAAAACACATACACTGTTAAAAGAAAAACATTTAAAATAGTAGAACACACTAAAATTTTAAGTAAAATAAGAATAAGATATATACTATGCAATATGGTTTGGCTCTGTGTCCCCACCCAAATCTCATCTTGTAGCTCCCATAATTCCCACGTGTTGTGGAAGGGACCCAGTGGGAGTTGACTGAATCATGGGAGTGGGTCTTTTCCATGCTGTTCTTGTGATAGTCAATGAGTCTCATGAGGTCTGATGGCTTTAAAAAATGGGATTTTGCCTGTACAAGCTCTCTCTCTTGGCCTTCTACCATCCATGTAAGAGATGACTTGCTCCTCCTTGCCTTCCTCCATGCTTGTGAGGTTTCCCAAGCCAGGTAGAACTGTAAGTCCAATTAAACTTCTTTCTTTTGTAAATTGCCCGGTTTGGGGCATGTCTTTATCAGCAGCATGAAAATGCACTAATACAGTAAATTGATATGAGTAGAGTGGGACATTGCTGAAAGGTACCCCAAAATGTGGATGTGACATTGGAACGGGGTGACAGAGGTTGGAACAGTTTGGAGAGCTCAGAAGACAGGAAAATGTGGGAAAGTTTAGAATTTCCTAGAGATGTGTTGAATGGCTTTGCCCAAAATGCTTATAATGATATAGTCAATAAGGTCCAGGCTGAGGTGGTCTCAGATGGAGATGAGGAACTTGTTGGGAACTGGAGTAAAGGTGACTCTTGTTATGTTTTAGCAAAGAAACTGTTGACATTTTGCCTCTGCCCTGAAGATTTGTGGAACTTTGAACTTGAGGGAGATGATTTAAGGTATCTGGCAGAAAATATTTCTAAGTAGCAAAGCATTCAAGAAGTGACTTGGGTGCTATTAAAGGCATTCAGTTTTATAAAAGAAACAGAGCATAAAAGTTCAAAAAATTTGGAACATGACACTGCAATAGAAAAGAAAATCTCATTTTCTGAGGGGAAATTTAAACCAGCTACAGAAATTTGCATAAGTAACAAGTAGTTGAATGTTAATCATGAAGACAATGGGGAAAATGTCTTTAGGGCATGTCAGAGACCTTTGTGGCAGCCCCTCCTACCACAGGCCCAGAGTTCTAGGAGGAAAAAATGGGTTTCATGGGCTAGGCCCAGGGTCCCTCTGCTGTGTTCAGTCTAGGAGTATGGTGCCCTGTGTCCCAGCCACTCAGCTGTGACTAAAAGGGACAGAGGTACAGCTTGGGCTGTTGCTTCAGAGTTTAAAGCCCAAGCCTTGCCAGCTTCCACATGGTGTTGAGCATGCAGTTGCACAAAAATCAAGAATTGAGGTTTGGGAACCTCTGCTTAGATTTCAGAGGATGTATGGAAATGCCTGGATGTCCAGGATGAAGTTTGTTGCAGGGGCAGGGCCCTCATGGAGAACCTCAGCTTGGGCAGTGCAGAAGTGAAATGTAAGGTCAGAGCCCTCACGCAGAGTCCCTACTGGGGCAACACCTTGTGGAGCTGTGAGAAGAGAGCCACTGTCCTCCAGACCCCAGAATGGTAGATCCACCAATAGCTTACACTGTGTACCTGGAAGTTACAGACACTCAATCCCAGCCAGCCCATGAAAGCAGTCAGGAGTGAGAATATATCCCGCAAAGCCACAGGAACAAAGCTGCCCATGACCATGAGGACCCATATCTTGCATCAGCATGACCTAGATGTGAGACATGGAGTTGAAGGAGATCATTTTGGAGCTTTGTTTTGTTTTTCTTTTCTTTTTTTTTTTTTTTGAGATAAACTTTTCCTCTTGTTGCCCAGGCTGGAGTGCAGTGATGCGATCTCGCTCACTACAAACTCTGGCTCCCAGGTTCAAGCAATTCTCCTGCCTCAGCCTCCCAAGTAGCTGGGATTACAGGCATGTGCCACCCAGCATGGCTAATTTTTGTATTTTTAGTAGAGATGGGATTTCACCACGTTGGCCAGGTTGGACTCGAACTCCTGACCTCAGGTGATCCAACTCCCTCGGCCTCCCAAATTGCTGGAATTTCAGGCGTGAGCCACCAAGCTGCATTTTGGAGTTTTAAGATTTGACTGCCCTGCTGGATTTTGAACTTGCATGGGGCCTGTAGCCCCTTTGTTTTGGCCAATGTCTCCCATATGGAATGGCTGTATTTACCCAATGCCTGTATTCCCATTGTATCTAGGAAGTAATTGTACAGGTTCATAGGCAGGAGGGACTTGCCTTGTCTCAGATGAGACTTTGGACTGTGGACTTTTGAGTTAATCCTGAAATGAGTTAAGACTTTGCAGGACTGTTGGAAAGGCACGATTGGTTTTAAAATGTGAGGACATGAAATTTGGGAGGGACCAAGGGCAAAATGATATGGGCTCTGTGTTCCCACCCAAATTTCCTCTTGTAACTCCCATAATTCCCACATGTTGTGGGAGGGATCCAGTGAGAGATGACTGAATCATGGGAGCAGGTCTTTTCTGTGCTGTTTTTGTGACAGTGAATAAGTCTCACGAGACGTGATGTCTTGAAAAACATGAGAGTTTGCCTGCTGAAGCTCTGTCTTTGCCTGCTGTCATCCATGTAAGATGTGACTTGCTCCTTTTTGCCTTGCTCCATGATTGTGAGGCTTCCTCAGACACATGAAAATTAAACCTTTCTTTTGTAAATTTCCTGGTCCTGGTTATGCCTTTATGAGCAATGTGAAAATGTACTAATACATTATGAAATCACAAAAAAGGAGAGTTCAAATCAAAGGACATGCCCTGCAAAAAGAGGATCATTTCTTAATGAATTAGGGCAATTTGTTATGAATAAAAATCATTTTAAATGTATCTAGTATCAAATTTGAAATTCAAAAAGCTAAAATTGATAAAGGAAAAACTAATTCTCAATTATAGTTAGCAATTTTAATATATCCTTCTCTATATTTAATAGAGCAGTAGTAAAAAATAAATAAGGATAGGAAGATTTGAACAAACCAATTAATAACTTCACCTTATTGGTTTGCATTGAACATAATATTTAAAACGTATACTTTTCTCATAAGTACCTGTTAAAGCATATAGCAATTGCTACCAAATTTTCAAGAGTTAAAATAATACAGAGGAAATTTCCTGAATTTAATTGAAAATAAATAACATTTATAAGTGGAAAATTTTTAAAAGTTCAAAATTAAGCATAGTATGTGTTAATAAATCATAGGCCAAAGAAAAAATTAAAATAAAAATTAGTGACTGTTTTGACCTTAATGATAATAAAAGACAATGCTTTGAAACATATAAGATGCAACCAAGGCAGTGTTAGTAGTGATTTTTATAGCCTTAAATACATGTATTATGAGGGAAGAAAGATTGACATTTAAGAAATTGTGTTTTTATTTCAGGAAGGTAGAAAAAGGAGACTCTTTCTCTATATGGTCTCTGTAATTTATTATAAATGCTGTTGAAATGCAGTGGGTGCAAGTATAATCTGTCTTATAAATGGGTCAATTGTGTCAATACATTTTAATAGTCATACAATAAACAAAATTTAAGTCCCCCAGATGGAGATTAAGTATAAAATTAATGAGAAAAGCAATAAACATTTGTATGAAAGAAAACATAAAAGCTTATCTTAAAGAATTTATGTTATGAAAAAAATTTTTTAGACATGTCAAGAAAGCACCAACTTTAGAATAGAATATTTGTAAATTGAATTTCATTAAAATAAAAGACATGTGTTCATCAAAAAATAATGTCAAAAGAATGAAAAGGTATAATCCACAGAACAGGAAAAGGGTTTTTCATTAAAATACAGGGTTTTGTTTGTTTGTTTATTTATAAAAAACATTCCCACAAATTAGCAATATAAAGAAAAACATTTAAATCTTACATCTTAAATGGACTAAAGCATGGTGGAAACATATGCAAATAGGCATGTCATACATGCAAAGATGTTTAAACGCCATTATTATTCATATAAATGCAAATTTAAAAATGATGAAATACCACAGTACCTAAAATTATAAAGATAACACCCCAAGTGATGGTGGTAAGAATGTGGACTAAATGGAATTCCCATACATTCCAGATGAGAGTATAAAGTAATACAGCCCTTGTAGAAATCTGTTTGAGTGTGTTTATTAAACTGAGCATAATAAACTGAATATAGTGTTTGTAGTAGACTATAAACCAGTAATTCTTCTTATTGCTAGGTATATTCCCAGAAAAAACAAGAACTGTGAATAAACAGCAAAAATGGGAGGAGATATTTCACAGCACCATTGTCCACAATAGCTCCAAACTGAAAGTAATCCAATTCCACATCAACTATAGCATGACTTTTTTAAAAGTGAAATATTCCTACAGTAGGATACTACACACACACAATTCAAAACAAACTATAAATCATTTAATATAGATGCATTTCACAGAGTTAATATTGAAAACAGAAATGCCCCACATAGGATGTACATTTTCTTTACATGAAGTTCAAGAATAGGTAAAACCTGAAGCTATGGTGTTAGAAGTCTGAATACTGGATACAATGTGTGGTTATCAACTGGTACAAACTGGTACACAGAGGCTATTTTGTACTGATAATATGCCATATTTTTATAAAGATTTAGTACATTCCTCCTGGTCATGATTATTTCCACATCTCATAACTTTAATATTTTTTCTAAATTATGTATTTTTATAGCGAACCTCAGATGTTTGATATATATACACATATATAAATGTCATATATCAGATATACAGATGTTTTGATATATGCACACATTGTGAAATGATTAAATCAAATTAATTAGCATATTCGTCTTCTCACATACTCATTGTTTGTGTGTTGAGAACATTTAAAATCTACTCGTAGCAATTTTTAAGTATACAGTATGTCATTATTAACTGTTGTCACCACCTCTCCTCATTCTCATCCACCCTAACCCTTGGGAACCACCATTCTATTCTCTATTTCTATGAGCTTCACATTTTCAGATTCCACATATAACTGAGATCATATGGTATTTTTCTTTTCACCTGGCTTATTTTACTTAGAATAATATGAAGTTCTAAATGAGAAATTAGTTAAGATAAAGAAACAAAAGGTATACAAATTGGAAAGAAAGAAATTATCTCCCTTTGCAGATGCCATGATCTTGTATATAGAAAACATTAAAGACTCCATGAAAAAACTGTCTGAATTAATTCAGTAAAGTTGCAGGATACAAAATCAACTTACAGAAAGCAGCAGCATATTTATACACTATAATCTATCTGAAAAAGAAATCAAGAACATAATCTCATTTACAATAGGATAAGAAATAATTAGGGATAAATTTAACTAAGGAACTGAAAGAACTATATACTGAAAACTGTAAAACATTGACTACAGAAATTGAAGACAACAGGAAAACATTAAGAATCTAATGTTTATGTAGTAGAAGATTTAATATGTGAATGCGTTCATACTACCCAAAGTGATTCACAGACAAATTCTAGTGACATTTTCATAGAAATAGAAAAAACAATTGTAAGTCTATACGGATCTGCAAAAACCCCTAATATCAAAAAAAAAAAAAAACTGATTAAATAGAAAAATGGTGGATGGATGTGTCACACAAACTGATCTCACAATTTACTACAGATTTATAATAATCAAAACAGCGTGATATACATAGATATATCTATAACATGATAAAAAGCCAAAAATAAAATCCATAAATCTACAGTCAATTTATGTTTAAGAAAGATGCCAAAAACACAGATGAAAATAAGTATTTTTTATGAAAGAGAAAGACTATGATAGAACATAACAATTGCTGTGTACATCAATAATTTAAGTGTTTATAAAATAAAAAAGATAATAGATCAAAATTGTAATAGTAACTGAATCCATCTATGTGGTAGGTAATACCATTTTCCAGTTTAACATATAAAAAACTAAGGCACAGGAATATTAAATGTAGATGAGATATATAGTAAGTGGCAGAGTCAGAATTTAAACTTTTGCATTTTGGTGCTGGAGTCTATGCTCTTAGCCATTATTTGCTCTTTCCTTTATCAGTCTTCATTTCCCTTTTTTCCCTTCCATTTTACTATCATTCAAGTTTCATTTAGAACTGTTTCAGAATTTATATTTTTCTATAATCTTGTTCATTTTTATAACAACTACTCTAATGTATTGTTATCAAAGATGAATATTTAATACAATTTTAAGTAAAAATTTTAGTATCTTTATATCTGCCTCCAATTTTATCATGTAAATACATTGTATAAAAATTACCAGCTACATAAAATTGTGATAAATTTACATTTTAATAATAATATTAGTAGCAATAGTAGTTGAGATACTTCATAATATGGTGGAAATGCTACTTTATTTAAATAACACTTTGTGGTCTTTCTATGTACTATTTTGTTATACTCTATTACAAGTAAATTTACTAAACATCTTTTATCACTCATTGATATACTTTTTGTTGGTATTAGCTGTCTGTACTGTGCAGCTCACAGAGCACTTATAGTATTCCCATTATTTAATGTACATGAAGGCAATTTTGATTATGATTGTGAGTAGATCATTATTATGGTGTGAAATATAGCAACTTATTACAAATACTATTATTATATTAAGAGCTGCTTCATTATGGTAATTTTGATTATGAAAGGAGATATTTTCTTTTTAATAAAAAATATTATACATATATATGTGTGTGTGTGTGTGTGTGTTTATGTTTTATAATAGAGATAGGGTCTCTCCATGTTACCCAGGCTGGTCACAAATTCCTCAGCTCAAGTGATTTTCCGGCCTCAGCCTCTCAAAGTGTTGGGATTACAGGCATAAGCCATTATGCTTAGCATAATATTATCTTTTTAAATCCCCATTTCTCCTCCAACATTATCTCAAAACCAGTCAAAGGGATTGGTACTAGATCTGATAGGTCATGCTGGAGATGAATGGGAGGAACCTAACTTGTCATAGCTCAGTTGAAGATTAGATGACAGCTGTGCAACCTAGGGCCCTGATGTATAATTTGACGTATACTTTTAACTATAAATTTTTTTAATGTCATATTATTGTTAAATATTTCACAAATTTCTCTGTCTCAGAAATTAAAAAAAAAATGTTTTTAAAGAAGGACGTTTCAACCTGGGGGACCCATTTTTAAATTACTTAAGCAAAATTAATTAGTAGATAATTTATAAAAATAAGAAATCATCAAATTACTTAGGGGTGGAGTTTGGCAGAGAAGTGATAAGTGAAGAACTCACAATTGCCTTGGATTGTGCATATACTAAATTTTTATTAGAGTCATATTATTCTGATAGCTATCCAGGAGGTTCAAATGTCTTACCACTGGAGACAATCATAAATAGGCAATACAGCACAAATTTTCACATAATGAGCATAAATATCCTTCCAAAGAGAAAATCACAATCTAGCCTGCTCTAATCAAGTCTGCATTGTTGCATAAAGAATGCTAAGCAGCTGAGTATGAGGAAATTTTGTTGAAAGAAAACCAGAGATAAATTATTTTGTAATGTTTTTCAAAAACCACTTTCATTCCTAGTTATTCAGCTAAAAGTAATTATAAGTTATAATTTATAATTAAGAGAGAGTCTGTATTCTTACTGATAAAATTCTGAAATGAATTAAAATAACTGGAAGTGTATCTTCTTTCTATATAGTCAAATCTAAAAAGATTTTTGTGAACTTCCAAATGTACTAATAAATATTGATACCTTTTAAAGTATAGAATTTTTAATATTAATTTCTCATAAAGGTAAAAAGGGATATTTAATGTGAAGTTTACTTTTTTATTCTAAAACAAAAATAGATATTGTAACCACATATCTTAAAATATCTAGTTGTATATGTTTGACAAAACAGTGTAAACCCTGTGAATAGCATTTGAAATGAGAAATAATATTATCTGACTCCAGAAGACACTTAGAATTTTATTTGTAAGCCTGGTCAGAATTTAAAAAAAAAAAAAAAAAAAAAAAAAAAAAAAAAAAAAAAAAAAAGCCCTTTAAACAGTAAGAAGAAATCTCTCCTATAAGAAAATCTTTCTCTTACTCTCCTTTTATTCATGGACATCAAAATTTGAATTCTACAGTGGTTGGACAGATACCAACCTAGGCCTTTTCAAATCTCTCTTTCAAAGAAGTATAACAGAAAGCCTCATGTTGTGTACCTTGATTACATTTATATTCTTGTCAAGTCTTTTTCAGGGAAATAGATATTACTAACATTTATCCTGCTTATAGATAAGTTAAATGAGGCACAGGGCATTTTATTTCATTTACACATTTAATAACACAATTAGAAATCTCTGAGGAATCTGGTGAGGTGGTAGAATCAAATCATATTTAGTAACTAAAATTGAAAAGGTATAGTAATTTATTAGATATAAGGAATAAGAGAATATAATAATTTATGGCATTCAGAATTGGGACTGGGGCAGTTGGTTTCATTAACCAAGAGAGGATAGATATAGAGGATGGGAAAGCATGATATTCTTGATGAATTCAAATGTTGAGTGAAGAGTACTTTGTTTATGTGAATGCCTCAATGAGTTTTAGTGCTGCCATGACATCAAGTAACAAGATTATGCCCAAATGTGACATTGCTTTTGACACCAATTAGCATCCACAAGGGCTGGGTAGTGAAGGATCAGGAAGCTGGGGGTAAATTTGATTATGTAAATGTTGACTTTGCAATGCTAGCAAAACCTCTAGTAAAGATGACAAGACAGGAGCTGTTCAAGAGGAATATTACAATACTTTCCTTACATTAAGAGCATAGGCTTTGTCATTACACAAACCTGTGTGTGAAAATAAATAGCTTTTGGTATGATTCAATTACTTAACCTCTTTGAAACTCAATTTTCTCATCTCCAAAGAGAAAATAGTAGTGCCTAGCTTAAAAGGTAATGTGAAGTTCAAATAAGAAAATAAATTTAAAGTACTAAGGTCCTATATAAACTTATAGATCAGAGACTTAGATTCCAAACAGTTATTGATTTATGAATCATCATAACATAGTCACTGTTTGAAGTTGGAGAGTAAATTAGGTGATTAAGAGAGAATACGGGTTTAAATTCTTGGAAAATCAGGCTCAATATTTTAGTCTGAGCTGAAGAGAATTCTACAAAGGAAATCAAAAAGAACAAAAATTGAGTTAGAAAGAAACAATTAAGAAATAAGTAACCAGGAAGGATACAATTTTATGAATCTATAGATGTATTTATAATGTTTAAAATTAATATATAAATAAATACATAAAAACATTTTATATATAAATACTAATACATATAAAATATTATAAATATTATATACAATATATAATATTATATATATACACAAAATGTTTAAAGCGTCCCAATTTTACAAAGCAGCCAAGCAATAAAGGCACTGAAAAGAGGGAATCCAGTGAAAGGAATTAAGGGATCACTGGTGTCATTTGCCAGTGGATTGCTTTGAATAGAAAGCAGCTTGCTGTATGTTAGAGAATGGATAAAACGGAATGGGTAATGAGTGGAGTCTCTTCTATGAAAGAACTTGGATACAAAAAGGAAGAAAGAATAAGGTGATGATTGAAGAGAGGCACAGCATGAAGATGCGTTTTTTGTATGTATTCACAAGTGTGATATCAGAAGGCAAAAGTTAAAAGTTAAAGTGAGACGATGCTACTCAGAATAAAAGAGTATATTAGACAAAGATCACAAATAGAAGTAGTAAATAGGAGAGTAGCAGAGAGAAGAATTCTTACATTTCACGTAGGATATATTTATATTTATGGGAAGATTCACTTCTTTTTTATTTTTATTTTTTGCCTCTGAAGCAAATCATCTGCTGAGAATGTGGTTTATGAAGAAGTATAAGAAGTTAAAAGGAAGATCAGTGTAATTCTACCACTCTCAAGGAAACTTACTTATATATATTGAAATTTACTTATTATACTATTAAATCTATATATAATATCTACGATATTTTGATAACTATTATGGCAATCAGTTCCTGTTTGAATCGTTGTTCCTGAGGGGAAAAAATGATAAATTATATACATTACTTACTATAATTTTGGATTAACAATTTAAGGCTTTTATTTTCAGTGTCATACACTAACAGACTCTATTGGTTAACATCTATTGGCACTAAATAATGAGGTGAACTGAACATATTCAGGTAAACTCAATTCAATTATTAATAAAATAATATTTATCTTACAAAAATTAGTGGGTTGATGAATGTAAATACATTCCTCGGTGCATATTTTGTAGTTATAAATATATTTTGGTGATTGTTTTCTTGCAATTTTTAATTATATTTTCTAACCCTAATATGTCGATCAGGTCCAAACCTGATATTGAAAACAAAATACAAGATGAGAAGTATCTTATGTTGAACATTATATATTTATTAGTATTTCCAGATTTAGGTAGGCATAAATGAAGATTGTAATATTGAAACATACAGATCTGACAATTGTTTTACTGAAACATAAATAAGTAACATACTGTGTTTAGTTAATCAGGCAAAATGAAGCATGTTTTTCAAAAATACATACTGTGTGAAGCACAGAATAAGACAAATTAAGTTAGAAATATCCACTAATACAAAAAGAAGCAGTTTGAAATTCTATTAAAGCCTTTTATTTTTATGCAATTCTAATTCTATCACCAAATCCATACATGTGATTCCTCTCTGTCAAGGCATACACAAATACCTGAGCATGATTCTAATCCACTCTATAGCAATTGCAATAGATGTATATTTAGAAATAATTATGAATGCAACCTAAATTTCTCCATTAAACCAACCAGTTCAAAAGTAAATTTGGATTGAAAAGTTTTTAAGAAACAAAACACAAAAATTTTATGTTTATTTATACTGGCCTATAACTCTTCAGTTTTTTTCTTTTAATATTTGATTTTTTTTCTGTGTATGATACCCAGGGACCTATTTTTGTCTGCTATATTGGTATATGTTTTGAAAATATATTTTCCAGTTTATTGATAATAATAAATACAAAGGGACCACCTTTCTGTCTTACTAAAATTATTTTTATCAGAAATCATATTTTATAGCATTTAAAAATATAGTGTAATCTATACAATTTTTAAAATGTTAAAAATAAATTTGGGTTACTTTTGCCAGTTACCTTTTATTTACTTCTAAAAACAGAAAAAAATTATTAAAATATTAATCTAAATAATCTGCAGATTATAAATTATGATTATAGACATAGATATCTGGATTCCCAAATGTTAAGTATAAAAACTGTTATTCATACATATTTATGAATTTTTTACATCTGCTAAAATATAATACTGTATTCAAAGAAAATACCTTTGTCTACATTAGGGATGTTTTTAGAATCCCATGATATATGTTTGTTCTGGCTTAAAAAAACGAACTGATTGAAGGGGTATCACTACGTGCATCAGGGAACTGGAAATCCTAAACACTTACTTCCCTCTTTCATTGTTAACTTCTAAATCGGCCACTTTTCAACAGTTGTGTTTGAAATGACATGCAGCATAATATTTTCAGGGGTTAAAACAAGGCTATTCTTTGACATTGTATATTTACGTAAGAAGAAGTTTAAAATAGAATTGCTGTCTTTCTCTGCATTATAATCTCCTACCTGTACTATTTTTTATATTTATTTGGTTATGTAATCTTTGGTGCTGATTTTTATTTAGATACTATTATATGGAACTAGCAATAATTCCATTTAGTTCATTTTAACTATGCAAGGGAGATAGAAGAAATAAAGAGTAAGTTATCATGTTTTTTTTTTTTTTTTTTTTTTTTTTTTTGGAGATAGTGTCGCACTTTGTCACCCATGCTGGTGTGCAGTGGTGCAATCATGGTTCACTGCAGCCTTGACCTCCTGGTCTCAAGAAATCCTCCCACCTCAGACTTCTGAGAAGCTGGAACTTCTGAGAAGTGGACAACACTGTGTCTAGCTAACTTTTGTATTTTTTGTAGAGATGAGGTTTCATCATATTGTCCAGGCTGGTCCAAGCTCACGTGATCCACCCACCATGGCCTCCCAAAGTGCAGGGATTACAGGCATGAGCCACCGGGCCCTGTCTAGTTATCATTCTTATAGAAGTGTGAGCAGGACAAAAGATAAGAAAGCCTCTTTTGTTCCATTTTGACCAAAATTTGGAGATTAGAAAAGTCAGGGAGGACAATCAGGAGCTAAGTTTGTTTACCTTGGCATTCATATGCTTTCAGCTCTTTTTTTAGTGTTATTTATAAGTTCTGCATTATATATAGATAAGATTTTTCAATATTCCTGGTAAAGCAAACATTTTTAGAGCAGTTATTCAAAGTACCTATGTTGCCCCGAAATATAGACTTTCTTTTAATTTAAAATGTGTTTTATGGCAAGAAAAAAAAAACTGACTTATATGACTCTCAGATTCATTCTACATTTTTCATAACACATTCACTAAGAAGTAGTTATGTATCCACAGCTCTGAAAACATTTTATTAGAGCTAAGTAGTTCCAGAGACATTTCTCAACTTAATCCCCAGGACAGTGACTAAGCTGCTCCCCTGTACTGTGGTGTAAAATGTCCCCTGCAGTCTTGGGTCCTAAAACCATGTACCCTATAAACTCATAATGTGAATAATTAGAGTTCTATAGTGAAGATAAATGACCTTATAAATGAGAAGAATATTCTTCTTTACTGAGAAGTATGCTAGAAGTCTGGGTTTAGAAACATTTCTTGAAAACCCAAAATAATAGAATGATGCCATGGTTTCAGCCACTCTAGAGAACTGCAAAATGTCTAGAGTTTTTTCTGTAATTGCAAAGAGACTTGGATTCCTTCTTTAAGTAATTTATAATTTATTAAGGTACATAATTAAATAATAGACATACATATAAAGTCAGTGACAGATATATACAAACACATAAAATATATAGTAATAAACCTTTTAAATAAATACAGTTGCAGTAAGCCAAATAATAAAGCATAAATAACAAAGGACAATAATTATTCATTTGTTATTAGTATTGATAATAATGTTATTGATAATGAGACATTGTAATGAAGTTGGAAAAATTCTATCTTGATGGAGTAATGAGATATGATATGAAAATTCATAAATTATCAGGTTAATTGAATTTGTGATGTTCCTGACTTTCCTCATTACAGGAGTGAACAGAAAACTCATGAGTGGATCTCATTAGGCCATAATAAACATATTTAATTTCCAGGGACAAAAGTAACAGTATTTTTCCTTATGTAGCTACAATGCAGCTCACTGAGTGCAGTTTGATGTTCATTGGACATAAAAACACATTACTTTCGTATTGACATTATTGGTCATACATGTTATAATAATGTGAAAATACATAACATCAATACATGTTGTTTGTTTTTCTAGTCTCTTTTTCTACCTTATATTACCAAAAGAAAATGATTTTCAGGTGAAGAAAGCAAACTTGCTACTTGTACCATATTTACTTTGCGCTGAAAGGTTTTAACCACATATCAGACTATACCTAGGTCTGGAAAGTCAAGCTTCAAGTCATCAGAATACGAAAGTCTGACTTGACTCACTGCATTCCATCCCCCAATTCCATTAACTGAACTGCCTATATATCTTTGTCTTCTTTTCAAAATATCTAAATAATAACCATGCTTCAATATCTTCTTTCCAGACTTTTTGGTAGACAATTTTATCATTGAAAGCTTGATTATCTCTAATATCAATACATTATGCGACTTCATCAAATTAGTCTTTTTAATGTTTTTCATATGCCAAGTGGGAATAATATGTTTTTTTCATTCTTATGTTAAATATTTTTGTAATTATACTGAGGTCTAAAAGACTCTAAAATTGTGCTTATCTTAACTCCAACTGCCACTTTCTATGTGGCTTTTCTAAGGCTCAGCTTATTTTGGAGTTCATAGGCAAAAATTACCTCCAAATTTTCGACTTACATCTATCCAGGAGTTTGACCCCTCAAATATTTACTGTATTAGAAATTCTTCATGCGTTCAAAAATGTATTTCTAAAATATTTCCCAGCTTTCCTAGTTGTACTCTAATTGAGTTGTTTTGTTTTTTCTTTGTCCACTAATATTTGTTTTAAAAAATAAATCAGAAATACTTTTTCCACTTATGAAAGTTCTTTAAAGTTCCTGAAAATATTTAATCTTCATTTTTCAAGAACACTATTTCATATCTTAAATCTCAGAGCGCCTGTGCACTCCTTGTGGGCTTCAATTAAATGTCCACAGTGTTGGGCCGGGAGCGATGGCTCATGCCGGTAATCCTAGCACTTTGAGAAGCTGATACAGGTGGATCACCTGAGGTCCAGAGTTTGAGACCAGCCTGGCCAACATGGTGAAACCCTGTCTCTACTAAAAATACAAAAATTAGCCAGGCGTGGTGGTGCGCACCTATAATCCCAGCTACTGTGTAGGCTGAGGCAGGAGAATCGCTTGAACCTGGTAGGCAGAGGTTGCAGTGAGTCGAGATTGCTCCTCTGCCCTCCAGCCTGGGCAACAAGAGCAAAATTCCATCTCAAATAATAATAACAAAAAAATAGATGTCCACAGTGTTCTCCTTTCTCAATGATGACATGCATCACATGTCTTCTTGGTGTCTGGGTAAGCACAGTCAGGCTTCAGCAACTTCTCCTGAGACTCAGAGGGAGCAGGGTTTGGTGGAGGCCAGACCAGACATCTCTCATGCCAAAAACAACCACTAGTGCAGACTTCCTAAACTATCCCAAACTTGGTAAATGTGTATTATTGAACTGCTTTTTGAGGTAACACTAGTGTATCTTCAGCATACAAATAGCACTCACTAATCCACACCACATTCAATCTACTTCAAGTTATGGCCATATTTTATACCTTGTTGAAGTTTTGGTAGGTGAAAATGAAGCTACACAAATCAGTGAGAAAATCAGTCATGTTATCTGGAGATATAAAATAATTCACGTATATTAAACTTGTAGCACGAGCCATCATTATCCATTCTGAAAGGGAAAATGTTTAGAATCATTGACTCCATTTTTTAAATGAAGAAACTGGTATCTATAGGAGTTAATTCTTTTCAGGAACTCAAAAATGTAATGCCAATTACTGAGCTAAAATTTCAGTTTTTAAATCATTTACTATTGTAGTTATATAAGAGCATTTCCAAAGAGAAATTCACAACATTAGAGATTTAAAATCTTGTAGGGTAACTCCTTAATTTAATTTAATTTATTTATTTATTTATTTATTTATTTATTTATTTATTTTTGAGACGGAGTCTCGCTCTGTCGCCCAGGCTGGAGTGCAGTGGCCGGATCTCAGCTCACTGCAAGCTCCCACTCCCGAGTTTGCGCCATTCTCCTGCTTCAGCCTCCCAAGTAGCTGGGACTACAGGCGCCTGCCACCTCGCCCGGCTAGTTGTTTGTATTTTTTAGTAGAGACGGGGTTTCACTGTGTTAGCCAGAATGGTCTTGATCTCCTGACCTCGTGATCTGCTCGTCTCGGCCTCCCAAAGTGCTGGGATTACAGGCTTGAGCCACTACGCCCGGCCAACTCCTTAATTTTATAAGTAAGAAAACCAAGACCCTGAGAGGTACATTTGAGCAACACAAAGCTAAAACTTATTTTACCAGTTTCCTATATCAGACAGAGCTTGTTCCTTTGAATCTATCTTTTGAAGAACAAATTTAAATCCAAATCCATATTTTTTCTAGACTAACTTTATGAAAAAATGTGTTAGTGTTAACAAAAGTGTCATTAAAAATAATTAAGAAAATTGCGTGTAGGCCAATTGCAGTAAATAAATAACTTGAAAGAGTGAAAAAAGAATGAAAAGACAACTTGATAATGAAATAATAATACACACTGCAGGAAAGCCAGTTAATTGAAGGTTTGTCATGACCAGTGAATGCTACTTGTAAATCCTCTTGAGAAAATAATAGCCTGCTAAAAGAAGAAAAATAATCAAGAGAACAAGATTGCAGAGAAGTATAAATTAGCATATATTTGGTCTATGCATTGTCAAAATATAATGATCTTTTTAGCTCATAATAGAAGAGAACATATCTAAATGGACTGGTTAATTTAATCTAACTTATTGCTCCAAAATATTATAGCAGCCGTAATTAAACTTTTCCTGTGTGTATCAGGCCATCTCCTTTTCTAGACAGCTGATAAGCAGTTTCATTTTAAAATTATGCCCCTTTAGAGAATGCCCCATCTTCACTTTTCTTCAGAATTTCCATGAGTGAGCTGTCATACTGCAGCAATGTGGTGTGTTAGAGGACATGTCAGAATGCTGAGATAGCTATTCAGGTAAGTTTCATTTATTTTTACCTCCTGCTGTGCTCCCTGAATATACCATTTTCACTGAATAATGGAATTCTGTTAGGTACATCAAACAATGTGGAGGGACAAATTAGATAATACTTAGTTCATATTAGACAAAGTAAAAACAAGCATTCATTTATTTTCAACTTGAATATTGTTTCTGTTATTCAGGCAATTGGCGATGGCTGTCAGTAATTCCTGACACAAATATGTGTGTTTTTCCTATTAGTCATAAAAATTGTGGGAATCTGGTGGGCCAGAAGTGGACCACATTTCAAAGCTTTCAAGCTTTATATAGGGTAACATGGATTCTGTGACTAGCTTTTTCTTGCTCTTGGCTACACTTTTGATGGGGATTCTTTAGTTCCTGAAATTGTCTGTTCTAACTACAAACACAGGAATTAAAGCAAGGAATATCTGCTGGTTTCAAAGTTCCACTGAGTTGAGTATGTGATGTTCTCTGGTCAAACTCCGTTTATCACGTGCCTCATTGGTATAGCCCAGCGGCATCTATCTGGTGTCTTCAGGAATTCAAGTTTGCTCAGAGACTTTGAAAAAATCAGTATCCATTCCTGTAAGTTTGGACTCCTTTCTCTATTCAAAAATCCATGTTTGAATGCCATGAAGTTAAGTCAAACGTAAAGAGAAGGCAAGTTATGGTAAAAAAAAAAAAAAAAAAAAAAAAGGGGGGGGGTTTATATTAGCATACTGGAATCTGTCCTCAAGTGAAATAAACTGCTGTTTATTTAAGAACCTTAAATCTAAGAGCTGACTCAAATCTGCAAAAACGGTGAGAAACTCTGACTTGGCGGTTCATTTTTTCCTGCAAATACTTTCTTCATCTACTTATACCAAATGATATATGACTCTTCAGTGTCCTTTATTTAATCTTAAAGTTTGTATTTTCTCATAGACATATATTTACACACACAAACAAACACACATATTAGAAATATACGGTAACCCATGCTGGCATGTTGAAAGCAGAATTTCTGGTAAGTGCTACATTAGTATTTGAAATAATAGGATAAACACAATGTAATAAGAATAAAATACACACAAACTCTGATTCCTAATTATATTTTTTCACATTTTAAATAATATAAATTAGCAATTTTCTAAAAATTTTATTTGCTTTATCTGTACTACCATACCTGATAAGCTATAGGAACAAGATAGGGCAGCTATCTGGAGTGTAAGTAACATAAAATATTCCCTATCAGTGTACTGCTCCTGTAACACACAGATCCAAATCATTTTTTGTGTCTTCATTACCAAGATTCAAAATCTTAGGAATGTCTAATTAGTTTAGTTTTAGCAAAAAATTCAGATAGGAAAAGCTAAGCACCTTCATTCTTGCATAAAATGGGAGAGCAGTAATTTTGTAAATGTCTCTTGTCTAAAAACATTTACTGGATTCAAGATGCTAAAGTGAAGGAAGTTAATAAAGGCTCAGGATAATTAAGTGAAAGAAAACTCCCTATTCTCACTTGAATAACGTTACTTAAAAATAATTTATATTTGACGCATACTATTTGTACATATCTATGAAGTACAATGTGATGCTTCAGTGCATGTATACATAATGTAATAATCGAATTGGGGTAATTACCATATACATTACTTTAATCATTAATCATTTTCTAGTCTTGACAATATTTAAAGGCAGGTGTCTTCTAGTTATCCTGAAATACACACTACATTATTATTGTCTATAGTCACCCTACCGTGTAATAAAACAATAAAATTCTTTCTAACTATAAACTTGTACCTATTGACCAGCCTCTCCCTCTCCTCTCCTTCCCCCTGCCCTCCCCAGTCACTAGTAACTACTGTTCTACTCACTTTTATGAGATCAGCATTTTTAGATTTCACATATGAGTAAGATCACGCGATGTTTGTCTTTCTATGCCTGTTAAGTGAAAATTATGTTATTTCACTTAAAAATGTCTTCCAGATCCATCTATGTTGCCACAAATGATAGGAGTTCATTCTGCTTCATGGCTGAATCATATTCCATTGTGTGTGTGTGTGTGTGTGTGTGTGTGTGTGTGTGTACCACATTTTATTCATTCACCTGTCGATGGGTATTTAAGTTTATTATATATTTTGGCTATTGTGAAAAGTGCTGCAATAAACATAAACACGAGTGTGTACATGTCTCCTCCATATACTGATTTCATTTATTTTGAATGCTTACCCAGAAATGGGATGGTTAGATTATGTGAGTTCTGTTTTTAATTTTTTGAGGAATTAAAGAGTCCAACCTTAAAGGAATAGATATTGACTTTTTCTAGGTTTCCATACTGTTTTCACAATACAGAATAATTTATATTCCTACCAGCAGTGTGTAAGAGCTCCCCTTTTTCCACATACTGGCCAACATTTTTGTTATTTTTTGTCTTTTTTTTATAATAGCTATTCTAAATGAGGTGAAGTGGTACCTCACTGTGGTGTTGATTTGCATTTCTCTGAAGATTAGTGATGTTGAATATTTTTCATGTATCTGTTGGTTATTTATATGTCTTCCTTAAAGAAATGTTTATTCAGGAATTTTGCTCATTTTTAACTGGATTTTTTTTTCTGTTATTGAGTTCATTAAGTTCCTTATACATTTTGTATATTAACTCATTGTCAGATGAATATTTGCATATACTTTCTCTCATTTGGCAAGTTGTCTCTTCACTTTATTAATTGTTTTCTTTATTCTGCAGGAACTTTTTAGCTTATGTAATATAATTTTTTATTTTGTTGCCTGTGCTTTTGAAGTCTTATTCAAATAATACTCACTTCAATTTTATGAAGTATTTCCCTTATGTTTCCTTCTAGTAGTTTTATAGCTTTAGATCTTGCATTTAAATCTTTAATTCATTTAGAGTTTGTTTTTGTGTATGATAAGGGATAGGGGTCTAGATTTACTTTCCTATATGTAGATTCTCATTTTCTCAACATCATTTAATGGAAGACACTGTCTTTTCCCCAATGTCTGTTCTTGGTGCATTTGACAATAATTAGTTGGTTATATAAATGAATTTATTTTTGGGCTTCCATTCTGTTTTATCGGTATATGTGTCTGCTTTTACGTCAGTACAGTTTTGGTTACTATAGCTTTGTAGCATATTTTGAAGTAACACAAGGTGATGCCTCCAACTTTTAGTTTGCTCAAGATTGCTTTGACCGTTCAAGGTTTTACATTTTTATACAAATTTTGGAATTGTTTTTTTTATTTCCGTAAATAATGGCATCAGTATTTTGATAGGGATTGCATTGAATCTGTAGATAACTTCGGATAATATGGACCTTTAAACGATATTATTTGTTTCAATCCATGAACAAGGGATTCTTTCCATATAAATGAAAATGACACAAATAATTGTGTCCTTTTCAATTTCTTTCATCAATGTTTTATAGTTTTCATTGCAGAGATCTCTCACCTCCTTGGTTAAGTTTACACCCTTTTTTTTTTTTTTTTTGGTTGTTATTGTAAAGAGAATTGCTTTTTGGATTTTTTTTTTTTTTTTTTAGATTTTTCACTATGGATATATAGAAACACTACTGACTTTCTATATTGATTTTGTATCCTGCAATTTTACTAAATTCTTTTATTAGTTTTAAGTGCTTTTTGGTGCAATCTTTAAGATTATACACACACACACACACACACACACACACATATATATATGTATTCATGTCACCTAAAAATAAGAAGTATTTGACGTCTCTTTTCTGATTTGGATGCCCTTTATTTCTTTCTCTTGCCTGATTGCTCTGGCTAGAATTTCCAGTACTATGTTAAATAAAACTGTTGAAATGAGCATCCTTCTCTTTTTCCAAATCTTACAGAAAAAACCTTTCAACTTTTTCTCATTCAGTATAATGTTAGCTGCAACTTTGTCATACACGGCTTCATTGTGTTGTGAAATGTTCCTTCATTGCCAGGCTTGTTGAGAGTTTTTATTATGAAGGAATGCCAAATTTTATAAAATGCCTTCTCAGCATCTATTGACATGATCATATGGTTTTCATCCTTGATTCAGTTAATTTGATGTAGATCATTTGTTGCTCTGTTGAACCATCCTTGCTTCTCTGTGATTAATCCCATTTGATGATGGTAAATAATCCTTATTATGTATTGTTGAATTAAGTTTACTAGTATTTTGTTCTGGATTTTTGTATCTATATTCATCAGAGGTATTCTCCTGACATTTTTTTGTTGTTGTTGTGTTCTTGTCTGGTTTTGATATTAGAGTAATGCTGCTCTCATAGAATGAATTTGAAAGTATTCCTTTCTTTTCCAATTTTTGGAATAATTTGAGTAAGATTGATTTCCCTTTTTCTTTAAAGGTTTGGTAGAATTTAGCTGTAAAGCCATCAAGTTTTGGGCTTCTATTTGATGGGATACTTTTTTATTACTGCTTTGATCTTGTTAGTCATTATTTGTGTGTTCACCCTGAAATTTCATCATCATTAGCTTTTCTCATTTCACAAGTCTATAGTTAGGAAAAAAATCATTTTAGCTTATTATATAAGTCAATATACTTGTCTTAATCTCTTAGCAAGTAAATTTAATTCACAACTTCTTTTTATTTGATTCTTCATGGGCTACAACTATATTTTGTCATTTAGAGTAATCAACAAAGGTTTCTAGGTTGAGACCATAAAATTTTGCTACCAATAAAAGAGAAGCAAAATTTCAAGGGCCATCTTCATCAACAGTAGCAGCAGAATTAGCATTTTATAAAACAACAATTTTGAGCATCTACTAAATATTCTTTAAGGATATTACATACTTTTTTTGGTTTATTCTCAGAATAGTCTTATTACATAAATACAGATAAAAAAATTAGGATTTCAAGATGTAACATATATGTTACATCAACTGTGTATGACACATAGCTAGAGTTACCTACATAATTATGTGTAGTTCATAAAATACATAATTTGGACTCCCCAGTTAATGTGTTTTGTAAGTTAGTTCAGCATTTTTTTCATGAATAATTAAACTTGATGGTTCTGCAAAAAACACCCAAAATGTTTGTACCTCCAGTAATAATATCAGATACTATATTGAAATATGTATATTCATTAAGAATTGTATAATTTTCTTAATATAGCAAATTGCTAAATATTTTGTTAGTAATAGGGACTGATAAATATAGATGTGAAAAATCAAGGTAGTTTTTTAAAGTCTCATAACTATTGATAGTACATTATGAAGTTTATATTTATCAATGTAATAAATAATATATAATATATACATATATGTACATATTCACTCTCTCTACATATAATATGTATATGTGTGTGTGTATATATATACATATATCAAATATATATATATTTGATAGATGGGATCTCACTGGGTTGCCCAGGCTGGTATCTGGTATTGAACTTCAGGTCTGAAGTCATCTTTCTGCCTCAGAATCCCTGGTAGCTGGGATTCCAGGTGCATGCCAGTGAGCCTGGCTTCAGTATCATATTTGCTAATATGTTTAAATATTTTACACATTTTTGCATCTTAGTAAAACTCCATTTGCTTCTTAATGATTTTAAAAGAAAATAAATTTTTAAAAAGTCACAAATTCTTAGGAGCCAAGCACATTATTTCTGTTCTTAGGCAGTAAATGAGACAATTCTCTGATATACTAAAGATCTTCAGTAAACCCAAGCCAGTTTTCAATAAGAAACATTTACCCCTGAAATATCCAGTCACACTTAAAAGAATATGTGCCCAAATATATTTTCCTCCTTAATAACATAAATGGATTTATATTTATAAAAATTATTTCTGAATTATTGAAGACGTTTTAATATAGTGTGAAGTAGTGAATTTTTTAAATGAACATTTTATTGTGAAAATAATAGTCTGCAGCACCCATGCCCTAGTATAAAACCAACTTTTTAAATGAACTTTATAAAGAAATACTTTGAGAAACAGAAAGTACCTATCACTGAATTTTGAGAGTGGAAATTCTGTTTTATTAATCGTTAAAACATGTTAAGAAACACTGACTTAGCTAATTTCATAGCTGTTGTTTAGTATTTTATCTTATTGTCTCTGTTTCTTTCCATAGGAAGTGTCAACATGTCAAAGCCGTATTCATCAACACTATCATGCAAAGTAAACTCACATTAACAGATATTGGAAAACATTGAACCTTTTCATGACATCTGGACTAAATATTATGGAATGCATAGAAGTACAATTATACAAAAGTTAATTTTAAAATATACAAATGGTGCTGAATTTCCAGATCTTTTCCTATTCTCAATTCTATAAAAATTCTAACTTTCCTCCTTTTTTCTGCTGAACTTACAATTAAATATTAATATGATTACACTTGCTCTGTTACCTCTTTCCATTCATACTGTAGGACCAGTGTTACTTAAAGGTCACACTTGGCTGGGTGCGGTGGCTCACGCCTGTAGTCCTAGCACTTTAGGGGACCGACGGCGGATCACCTGAGGTCAGGAATTTGAGACCAGCCTGCCCAACATGGCAAAACCCCACCTTTATTAAAATACAAAAAATTAACTGGTGTGATGGTGAGTGCCTGTAATCCCAGCTACTCAGGAGGCTGAGGCAGGAGAGTCTCTTGAACCCAGGAGGTGGAGGTTGCAGCGAGCTGAAATCGTGCCATTGCACTCCAGCCTGGGTGACAAGAGCAAAACTCTGTTTCAAAAAAAAAAAAAAAAAAAGTCATACTCAATGAATAACTAGCATTTTATATTAATATTGTTTTATAATAATTTATCATAATATATTAATATTGTTTTATAATAATTTAAATGTAAGTTTTAAATGAAAGTTGTTAGTAGTTTAAATTACAAATAATATAAATAAATATAGAAAATAAACACAATTTGTCTACTTCATTAAACAAACTTCTATTTTGTCCTTTTTCAGGAGTTAATTTCTTATTTTCTATTCATACACTTAGAAAAATCAATTTGACTTTCAAAAATATTAAAACAACTGTAATCCCGTTACTTTGGGAGGTTGAGGCAGGTGGATCACTTGATGCCCAGAGTTTGAGACAAGTCTGGCCAATATGACTAAACCCTATCTCCACAAAAAAAAATAAAAAAAATTAGCCGGGTATGTTGGTGCACACTTGTAATCCCAGCTACTCAGGAGGCTACTCAGGAGGCATAAAAATCGCTTGAACCTGGGAGGCAGAGGTTGCAGTGACCCAAGATTGTGCCCCTTCACTCCATCCTGAGTGACAGAGCAAGACACTGTCTAAAAAAAAATAATTAAAACAAGCATTTGTGCCATGGAAATACAATGGATTGACTAAAACTGTTCTGATACAAAATATTATTTGACTGTTAGACTTACCCATTGGGAGATAATTCTTCATGAGTCTCTTTTGTTTCTGAATGTCTTCTGAAGAGTTAATTACATATAACTTATTTTCTACACTCTCTTTTCAAGGACCATGTATACCAATGGTCTTGGAAGATACAAATAGTAACTCCTCATGCAGATTTGTTTCATTACCAGAACAATATTCATAATGTTTGTATTATCTATATAATGTCTATAATAACTTTATAGATCATGTCTCTATTAACTTTTGGGAGAAAGTTTCGGCAGTTTGATTATCACCCACCTTGGAAGACTGATGGTCTTCTAAACTTGGAACTCTTAGGTTTTGATAAAAACCTGTGTGTGAAGCATCCGCATACACCCATCTTTTTATTGCCCTCATTAAATGTGAGGGACCAGTAGGATGAATGTGGACATTAAGCTTAAGCTGATGGTGGTGGCCACCTGTCTGTAGCAGCCACTGCAGTGATGCCAGTGGCAGCAAGGGAGGTGCCACCAGGGCTGTGCACTCCATGGAGCCAGTGGAACTGGGAACAGGAAGGAACCCTGCCCCCTACTGAGTTGGCAGGGCAGGAGCTCCACATTCCTGAGCGCAGCTGCAGACACCCAGCCGCAGTTCCAGACCTGGGCATCTCTGTGTTCTCAGGGGCCAGGGAACCTCCCCCTGTCCCTGCAGGCTCAGAAGTATCTTCTCCTGCTAGCTGGCTTTTCCCTAATCCTGGTGCCTGCTATAATTTTGAAGCAAAGGTGTAGCTGATAGCAAGTGCTGTTGCAACCTGGCTGTTTGTGCATGCACTCAAGGTGGTGCTGACATGCCAGCTCCCCTCCCTGCTGCCTTGGCCCTCTCCAGACTTTGGGCACTGATGAGTGTGGGAGGGTGGTCAGGGTGGGGCTGAAGGGGGCTCAGTGTGGGCCTGCATGCATCCCTCAGCAGGGACAACCTGGACACCGTGGACAGCTTGATGGTGACAGGAGGCAGACAGATTCCTGGACAGAAAGGAGTGGATCCCCAGTGAAGCCCCAACTTCAAGCCAGGGAAGATCTGAAGGCTGGTGGCCAGCCTGCCAGTTTCAGGTGGAGTCCACATTCATGAACCAATCATCATGCACTTCCTCCCTTCGATAAAAACTCTGGACTCAGCCATTGTATTAGTCCATTTTCAAGCTGCCGAAAAAGACATATCCGAGGCTGGGCAAATACAAAACAAAGAGGTTTATTGGACTCACAGTACCACGTGGCAGGGAGGCCTCACTATCATGATGGAAGGTGAAAAGCACACCTCACAAGGTGGCAGACAAGAGAAAAGAGCTTGTGCCGGAAAACTCCCATTTTTAAAACCATTGGATTTCCTGAGACTCATTCACTATCACAAGAACAGCGAAGGAAAGACCTGTCTCGTGATTCAATCACCTCCCACCATGTTCCTCCCACAGCAGGTGGGAATTGTGGGAGTTACAACCCAAAATGAGATTTGGGCAGAGACACAGACAAATCAAATCATTCCACCTCTGGCCATTTCCAAATCTGATGTCCTCACATTTCAAAACCAATCATACCTTCCCAACAGTCCCCCAAAGTCTTAACTAATTTCAGTGTTAACTCAAAGGTCCACAGTCCAGTGTCTCATCTAAGACAAGGCAGGTCCCTTCCACCTATGAGCCTGCAAAATTAAAAGCAAGTTCGCTACTTCCTAGATACAATGGGGCACAGGCATTTGATAAATACAGCCATTCCAAATGGGAGAAATTGACTAAAACGAAAGGACTACAGGGCCCATGCAAATCTGAAATCCAGCAGAGCAGTTAAATCTTAAAGCTCCAAAATGTTGTCCTTTGACTCCATGTCTCGCATCCAGTTCATGCTGATGCAAGAAGTGGGTTCCCATGGTCTTGGGCAGCTCCACCCATGTGGCTTGGCAGAGTATAGACTTCCTCCCAGCTACTTTCACAGGCTGGCTGGCATTGAGAGTCTATGGCTTTTCCAGGCACATGGTGCAAGCCATTGGTGGATCTACCATTCTCGGGTCTGTGGGATGGTGGCTCTCTACTCACAGCTCCACCAGACAGTGCGCCAGTAGTGACTCTATGACTCTGACACCATTCCCACATTTCCCTTCCTCACTGCCCTAGCAAAAGTTCTCCATGAGTGCCCTCCTCCTGCAGCAAACTTCTGCCTGGGCATCCAGACATTTTCACACATCTTCTGAAATTTAGATGCAGTTTCTCCATGTTGGCTAGGCTGATCTTGGACTCCTGGCTTCAGGTGATCCAACTGCCTTGGCCTCCCAAAGTGCTGGGATTACAGGAATGAGCCAACATGCCCAGACACAAACCTCAATTCTTGACTTCTGTGCACCCTCAAACTCAACAACACATGGATGCTGCCAAGGCTTGGGGCTTCCACCCTCTGAAGCCATGGCTCAAGCTCTACCTTGGCCCCTTTCAGCCATGGCTGGAGTTACTGGGACATAGGTCACCAAGTCCCTAGGCTGCACACAGCACAGGGACCTTCAGCCAGCCCGCAAAACCATTTTCTCCTAGGCCTCCAGGTCTGTGATGGGAGGGACTGCCGTGAAAACCTCTGACATGCGCTGGAGACATTTTCCCCATTATTTTGGGGATTCACATATAGCTCCTTGTTACCTAAGTAATTTTCTGCAGCCAGCTTGAATTTCTCCTCAGAAAATGGGTTTTTATTTTCTATTACATTGTCAGGCTGCAAATTTTTTGAACTTTTATGCTCTACTTCCTTTATAAAAACTGAATGCTTTTAACAGCACCCAAGTAACCACTTGAATGCTTCATTGCTTAGAAATTTCTTCTACCAGATACCCTAAATCATCTCCCTCAAGTTCAGAATTTCACAAATCTCTAGGGCAGGGGCAAAATTATTCCCATCTCTTCGTTAAAATATATCCGAGTCACCTTTACTCAAGTTTCCAACAAGTTATTCTTTTTCATCGGAGACCACCTCAGCCTGGGTATCATCGTATATCACTATCAGCATTGTGGTAAAACCCATTAAACAAATCTCTAGGGAGTTCCAAACCTTCCCACATTTTCCCATCTTTTTCCAAGCACCCCCAGAGTGTTCCAACCTGGCCTGCTACCCAATTCCAAAGTTGCTTTCACATTTTCAGGTATGTTTTCAGCAGCACACTACTCCTGGTACCAATTTACTGTATTAGTCCATTTTCATGCTGCTGATAAAGACATACTGGATACTGGGCAATTTACAAAATAAAGAGGTTTATTGGACTCACAGTGCCACCTGACTGGGGAGGCATCACAATCATAATGGAAGGTGAAACACGTATCACATGGTGGCAGACAAGGGAAAAGAGCTTGTGCAGGTAAACTCCCATTTTTAAAACTATCAGATCTTGAGACTCATTCACTATCACAAGAGCAGAACAGGAAACACCTGCCCACACGATTCAATCACCTCCCACCAGGTTTCTCCCACAATAGGTGGGAATTGTGGGAGTTACAATTCAAGATGAGATTTGGGTGGGGACACAGCAAAACCATATGAGCCAGATTCACACAGACATTGGGACTACCTGCTACAGGAAGGAGCTACCCACAATGGGTCTTCTCTTAGCTGAGAGCTGGACACTCCCCCGGCTGACCTGCCTGCAGAAAGAAGCTATCCACTTCAGGTCTACTGAGAGCTGTTCTGTCACTCAGTGGAGCTCCTCTCTGCCTTGCTCACCCTCCAGTTGTCCACATACCTTGTTCTTCCTGGATATGGGACAAGAACTCAGGTCCCACCAAATGGTGGGACTGAAAGAGGTTTAACACAAATAGGCCTGAAACACATTCCTCACTTGCCATGTTGTGGCAAGGAAAGAAGAGCTCAGAAGAAGGAGAGAAGAGCTGTGGCCCTTCAGGGAGCCCAGACCTCATGGGCTCCCTGAGCCAGGGCTGTGACACCCTCTTTGGGGCTCTGCTGCTCCTGGCATCTCCAAGCTTCCAGACACCACTGCATTCCCTGGTGCCCACAGTGGAAGCTGCTTGTGGTACACCTGGTTCAGCTGTAGCCTCACACAGAGCTGGCACAAGTGCTGACACCTGGAGCTGCCCAGCCCATTGCATGTGACACACTTGGCTTTGTGCAGATGCCAAATCCCATGCTTACTCACACACTTCTTGCTACTCTGTGCCTGGCACACCCTTGGCAGATATGGGATCTGAGCCAGTAGTGTAGGCAGAGCAAAACCTGCTGTGCAGACTGGGTGAAGAAACCCATGGACCGGAGCAAAACTCGGGCAAAGGTGCTATTGGCCACAGAGGTTTCTGGCTGGAAAAGCAACACCCCAAGGATCCTGTGACAAAGCTTCCTGCTTTGCTGAGAGTAGTAACATTCTTTGTCTCTAATCTAGGTTTCATATTTTTGCCAGAATCTGTGAAACTGTGGGAGGCTAACTTGTTTGTTTGCAAGTGGGGTAAAAACTCAGATATATCATACTTTTTGATAAAACCCTGAAACTATTTTTTGTACTTATTTGTTTCATACGAGTTTTATATTAAGTACTTCATTCAGAATTGATGGCTTATTTCTATTCACCCTATTTGTAATGTTCTTCTGAACAGAAGAGTCAAAATGACTGTGTAGTTACAATTACAGTTGTAATATACTAATGTATAACAAGCGAAAAGCAATAGAAAATTGTTATATATATTTATGAAATATTCTATCAATGTAGGTGTAGTTTGATAGTATAAATTTGTTGAACATTATGTGATTCAAATAAAAGTTAAAAGCTGCATAATTGTTGAATGAATGAATGAATGAGTGGTAAACTGAATGCTCTTTGGCATTTCAAGTTTTGTGGGAAATCACATAGCTTAACAGTAAAGGTGTGACTTAGAGCTTTATATTCCTAGTGAAGAGGACAGCATGTCACAGGCGATGAGGGGGTAATTAAACAATATAATTCAAATTGATTAGTTTGATAATTGTAGAAAATTAATATTGTAAAATTAGGGGCACTTTACCTTTTTCTATTATACATAAAAGTTAAATTTTATATGCAAAAGCATATTTTAAAAACCTGATATTTTGGTTTTCATGTTTTGGTATGATTAGAACTATGAGATTCCTAACAATTCTGAAGACATAGCAAATATAGCGGAAAAGGGCACAATTATAGCTCTGACACAGTACTTCAAATGTTACGAAACTGAGCTAACAAATTAGGCCAATGGCCCTGAAACAGGAAGAAATAATAATTTTTTGAGAAAAGGGTTTAAGTATTATTTATTTTTCTTCCCAATCATTGTCACTGGTAAGTCATGTGGCCACTGTACATCCAAGTCTCCATATTTGTATAAAAAAAAAAGTCTGCTTAATTTATTACATAGAATGATTTTGAGATTCAAATGAACTAATACTTAACATAGCACTTTGACTAATTTAAAAAGATATAAAGGCTATAAATATTAAACTATATAATTAAGGATTTATTTTAATTCCTGACATAGGCAAAGTACTTAATCTTATAGTTGTTTTTGGTGACTCTATCATATAACCTTATTTTTGCTTTACTATCACACATATATTTAAGTACTTTTCCTCCAAACAACCAATTTCAGCATTTCACTTGTCTTTGTATGCTTTTTCTTCTGCATCTCTATGTCTAGGTGGAAAACTGCATCAGAAAGGTAAGCATGCTTACAGTTTTCATATACAGATCACTAACATCCAGTATCAGGACTACCTAACACATTGTAAACACTGAAGACACATTTCCAAAACTGTTTATTTTTTACATCTTTAAAGAAGAATGAAACTAATGAAATAGATTAATTTTGTTTACTTTTTAGCCATAGAGGTTGTTTTCTGAAATAATCCTGGTAAAAGTGTTTTATTAAATAAAAGAGCATGAAATAATGTAGCTAAGTTTTACTAGTTATTTTTACAAACCAGAAATATACAGAACTATAATATATTTTAGAGCTCTTGTATTTGTGAACTATAATGCTTGTGAACATATATCTGTAAAGTTGAAGTTGTAAAAATTTTAAAAAATGATAAAAATTCAAAATTAAGAAAAATACAAATTTACTAAATTTACAACTAGTGCCACATTTAGAAATACAAGAAATAAAATGAATTGACCTGTATGTTATGCATACTTCAAGTACATTTGTACTTGAAATGTGAATACTACACTAAGTAGGAGCTTTCACTTTTACAACAGTAATAAATGCTTGCTATGTTCTAGACCCACTGCTAAGTGCTTTACATGGCCCAATTATTTAGTCAATTGGCGAACATTTAAGATAGATACTACCACTATTTGTATTTTCTATGCCAGCAAACAAAACTGCAGAAAAATTAAGTATATCTGCTAAGAATATACAATGACAGAATCAGATTTGAAAACAAAGACTTCAATTCAAAAGCTTCACTCTTAACCATACTTTATTGTTTTAAAATGTTATCAGTTATTATATAATTACTATAAGCCAGATGCTGCTATAAGAACTTAGGGAATTGTGATTTATCCAACTTCACAATAAACCAATGAGGTAGAAGTTAATAAAATCCCCCTTAAGAGGTGAGGAAACTATGGCAAGGAGAAAGTAAATGAATAATGTATTAGATGTTGATTGCTGGAAATAAGCAAAGTTAAAATTCTAAATCAACAATCTGGCTTTATAGCATTACATCTTTTTTTTTTTTTTTTTTTTTTTTTTTTTTTTGAGACGGAGTCTCGCTCTGTGGCCCAGGCTGGAGTGCAGTGGTCGGATCTCAGCTCACTGCAAGCTCCGCCTCCCGGGTTTACGCCATTCTCCTGCCTCAGCCTCCCGAGTAGCTGGGACTACAGGCGCCCGCCACCTCGCTCGGCTAGTTTTTTGTATTTTTTAGTAGAGACGGGGTTTCACTGTGTTAGCCAGGATGGTCTGGATCTCCTGACCTCGTGATCCGCCCGTCTCAGCCTCCCAAAGTGCTGGGACTACAGGCTTGAGCCACCGCGCCCGGCCAGCATTACATCTTTACCATGACACTAAACTTAGTTGCATGCAGTTTAAGTGAATTTCACTGGAAAATTTTTAAAGAAATGTAGCTAAAATGCCAATAGAAATAATTGAGTCACAATTTCAGCTTAATGTATCTTCTGCTCAATTTTTATGTAAAACTAAAGTTGTTCTAAAAAGTAAAATTTATTAATGTAAATGAAAAATATCTTGATAACTTATACAATAAAATAATTAATTACATAATCACCTCTTTCTTTCTCTTACTTTTTTCTCATTTTTTCTTAGTCTTCTTCATTTTAATCTAGACAACACAAAAGCATCTAACTACATGCAATTAAAAAGACTCCATATTTGTTTCTAAAGGATGTAATGTTAATTATATGTTCTCCTAAGTTTAATTTTAATTGTACCAAAAAAACTTAGCATTTCAAATATTTATATAAGTTAGCTATATTAAATAAGTTTTTAATTTAAAAGGTTGAGTGTCTTTAAAAATTTTGCATTAATGACAAAAGTGTAACTCAGTTAGAGTGGAAATATTTAGATTTGCCTAAGTTGCAGGTCACTAAATACAAGACGTTGAATGTTATTTTCAATTATTTGTCACAGTTAGTGGACTAGGCAGATTTCTCTTTTTTTTTTCTTCTTTTTTTTTTTTTTTTTTTTTTGAGACAGAGTCTCACTATGTTGCTCAGGCTGAAGTGCAGTGGCCTGATCTCACCTCACTGCAAGCTCCACCTCCCAGGTTCACACAATTCTCCTGCCTCAGCCTCCTGATTAGCTGGGACTATGGGCTCCCACCACCAGGCCCAGCTGATTTTTTTGTATATTTAGTAGAGATGGGGTTTCACCGTGTTAGCCAGGATGGTCTTGATCTCCTGACCTCGTGATCCTCATGCCTCAGCCTTCTAAAGTGCTGGGATGACAGGTGTGAGCCACCACGCCTTGCCCAATTTCTTTCACTCTTTGTAAATGCAAAGTTAAAGTTAATGCTGTATAATAGTGTATTTAAGAAAATTGTGCACTTTTGTTATTTTTTTTTACTATTTTCTATCTTAGATATGATAAAACTGAGACATTCCTAAACTCAAATCACATAATTAGTAATACTTTAAATATCTAAATTAGTTGTAGCATAGATGGTTAACTGGACACTTGAATCAACATTAGGGCAATATTAAAATTATAATTGATTTATAATTTTTATTTTTTATCTCCCTCTGTAGCCTGCAAATGTTATGAGACTGGGCACTATTACCATTTTGTTCACTAAATAAACATTTTTTAAAATTAAATGCATCTTCTGTTTATTTTTACTAGAAGGTATTACCATTATGTAGACATAGGTGCAGACCTATTGTAATACTTAAATAAATAAACTAAAAACTAGGTATGCCCGTTAAAGATATCAGATGTCCTAGGAAATTACATATAATTGTTTTGTTATTAACTTAATTTACTAACTTTTTGGACATCTACAGTATCAAAGAGCAATCCCTGATAAATTATTAGGATTCTAAATCTCCTAAGTATTCCCTTCATCTTCAGTAGCAGCTTGGATTCTCTAAGTATACTGTTTAAAATAGTTTATGTGATTGAGAATGGACAAGATATGGAGTATTAGATTTGTTTCCCCACTCTAGGTTTTATATACAAGCACATTTGTTTTGGAAAAAATACATTAAAAATAAAATTATTTTCCAGTTCTTCTTTGTTCTTTCCTGAAAAGGTAGAGAGTATCACCTCCATGTTTTCACAGTTATGGGTAGACCTTTCACTCCTCACAACCAATGAGTTACACTGGAAGGATGGTTTAAACAAGGGTTCATAAAAATTATATACAAATACATTAAAAGTTTAAAACTAAAACATACTTGATACCTTGTACTCTGTTGACTATTGCTCTAAAAAAATTAATGCTCACCTGGAACTTGAGAATCTGACATTATTTGGAGATAGAGTCTTTGCAGATGTAATCAAGTTAAAATGAGATCCTACTGGATTAATGTAGGTCCTTATCCAATGAATGATGTCTTTACAGAACAGGGGAATTTGGATAGACACATGAGGAGAAAGCCATGTAAACATAGAGGCAAAGATTGGAGTGAAGCAACTTGAAGCCAAACAAAGTCAAAACTCGAAGTCAAATGATAATTTAGGAGAAAAACATGTAACCCATCCTCCCTCAACCTGTAGAGTGAGTGTGGTCCTGCTAAAACTTTAATTTTAAGTTTTTAGCCTCCCAATTTGTGAAAGATGCATTTCTGTTATTTTAAGCAAGCCAGTTTATGGTGACTGGCTACAGAAGCCCTTATAAACTGATGTAGTACTTTATCAACCACTTGGTAAGTTACAAACTATAATTTATAAATTATAAGTAACTGATAAATTATAAGTAATTACAAGTAACTGATAAATTATAAATATATATATAAATTAGAAATAAATATATATATAAACTGATAAATTATAAGTAATTATAAGTAACTGATAAATTATAAACTATATTCATTTATTAATGTCTATAGCTGTGTTTTTCTTTTATACAGGTCATGGTATTTTCTTTTTGTATGGGTAGTCTTCTCAGAATTTACCATCGCCTTGTCTACATAAAACACTAAGTACAATTTCAATTACTTTTTTAAAAAAAGGTAAGAACTTAAGGTGAAAAAAATAATGCATATTAAACATGTTTCTAGTTTTTTTTTGTTTTAAAAATCTATATATTTCTACCACTTTAAAATAATTATAATTAACATAACTGTTTCTACTAAGACAAGTATTTTTAACCAACTTGCCATTTTAGTTTCTGCAAAAACATAGTTATAACTTAATTTTTCAAAAAACAGCAACTCTCTTTTTGCTCACTTTTTTTTTTTTCAATAGTCAAATCATATAATTATAACATCAACTGTAACTGTCATAAATAGGCTTTGGAACAAACCCAACCGATTCTTAGCAAACATGCAAGTAAACTGGTAGGAGTATAAACTCGAGTGTAGCACATACAATATGCCTTGGGCATTGGTTAATCTGTTCTATAAAGGAAATATAGATCTTTGATGTTCTTGGAATAAGATTATGTAGAGGTCAGTCAGAAGAGTGACTCCTGTATCTTGTGTCTATGTTTCCATGGGAATGGCAGCACCTGTTCATGTGTCTCTCTTTTCTACTGAGTGTGAAGAAAAGGAAGAGACTTCTACCCTCCCTATGAAATACCATGGGTACCACTGCGCCTAAACCATAGTAAATGTTCACTCAAATAGATATAAAATAAACATTAATAGCCTATAAATGAATAGATAAAATGATCTACTTAGAATAACCTACTAAACACAGTGGTCGTTACTTGAAAACAGTTGTTAAGGAGGGATATTTGAAGAGAGAAGTATTTTTCCCCCGTGCACGCATCACATACAGATGTGAATACATGCTGTAGGAAAATCTCTGTCACAGACCTAGTGAAACAGAACAGATCTCATGAATGTGGTATTTTCTCTGTTTGAAAAATAAGAAAGTGTAAGAAAAAAACAAATTAGAAAAATTTCAGGAGTCTTTAATACTGACAAAGATTACTTTAGTAATATTAATAAAGCAATGCTATGATTTGAATTGCTCAGAATTATATAACCGTAAGGCTATAACCTGCTTATTTGCACTATGCGATTGATGCTCTTTTATATTTTATAGTGGTAGCTCCTGGGCAGAAACCCTTGTCAATTAAGACAAATTACTGTACCTCCTGGATTTCTCTTCCTATGTCTGTCAGCACATTATATCTTTATGGCCAGCATTTATTTCTGTAAGAATATTGTAGCTCTATCAACTTCAACTTTAGAGACATCTCAGACCATCTAAATAAAATTCAAATAGTCCATAAAGTGCACTATTTTTCCCAAAGTTATCTAATCCACGTGTGATTTTATGGAAGAGATTTGAAAGTTAATCTTGCTTTCCTTAGGATCTTCCCCAAAGGCAGATTCACTAAAGTGTTTAAAGAGATTCTGCTCTCATGAATTAAATCTTTATCTTTCTTGAAAAGAGAGATTGATGGTCAAATTTTTTTATAGCAATTTCTTAAAATGTTGGTTAAAAGTGTTATTTAAATTGAGATATTTTTGATAAATTATTAAAACTTCACATACTATATGTCAAATTAATACTTCAAGGTCTAACAGTAAAGTGAAAGATTCATACATTATGTGTCAACAGTGTTTGCTTCACCTGACAGCCCCCAACACCAAAATTATATAACCTTAAATGAAAAAAGGAAAAAAAGAAAAAAATGATAAAACTGAAACTGAACCATAAAATATTTACGGTTTACATATTCTTTTCAGTTTTCTTTTTGGAAATATGTGGCATCAATGCAATGAAGTATTAAGAAAAATTCAATAAGAAAACTTTACTGAGATTATCATTTTTAGCATGCTAATGGCTATGATCTTAAACTGTTAAGTAGTTCCCCGCGAACTCTTAAAGAGCTATGCTGCCATCTATTGACAATGCAGATGTCTTTTAATAGTTATTAAGTATATGGTGCAAGAAAACACATTTTTAAATAAAATAAATCTGTATTGGGAAAGTAGGTGTTTTTAAAAAATACCTACTTTGTATGGTAAATTGGTGATCTTCAAAGTTATAATACATTATTAATTTTTTTCTTTCAATATGGAAGGGCTTATTAACAAATTACATTGTACTAGCAAATTTGCTGAATGTTGTAGATATTTTAAAGCATTACAAACAAGCAATCTGCAAGAGTTAATGTATTAACTGCAACTGGGCTTAATGCATCACAATATCGTTATGTCATATTTACTACATTGAATTTAATGGGATTTGCATGCATTATTAGGAATGCAAAACATTGTTTTAAAAAGGTAAACAAGACTCAGCAAAATGGCTATCTGGAGGATAATTAAAAATAATGTACGATAAAATAATATAGATACAAACCATGTTTACTGATTTTATTTTCATTATTTCATGATGTTTTACAATAAGGTGAAAAGCGCCTGTATTGTTTTTTTGTTTATTTGTTTTGTTTTGTTTTGTTTGAGATGAAGTTTCGCTCTTGTTGCCCAGGCTGGAGTGGTGGGCGCGGTCTCGGCTCACCGCAACCTCCGCCTCCCGGGTTCAAGCAATTGTCCTGCCTCAGCCTCCCGAGTAGCTGGGATTACAGGCACGTGCCACCATGCCTGGCTAATTTTGTGTTTTTAGTAGAGATGGTGTTTCTCCATGATAACACCCGTATTTAATGTCTGCTGAAGCACAGGCTTCCTAAAGAGAGCAAGAGAGAACTTTGTTTGGACAGTTAGAATTTAAATGGTTAACTTTCCTTTTTTTTTTATTTTCTTTTCAAGACGGAGTCTGGCTGGAGTGCAGTGGCCTGATTTCAGCTTACTGCAACCTCTGCCTCCTAGGTTCCAGCGATTCCCCTTCCTCAGCCTCCTGAGTAGCTGTGATTACAGGTGTGTGCCACCACACCCGGTTAATTTTTGTATTTTTAGTAGGGATGGGATTTCACTATATTGACCAGGATGGTCTTGAACTCCTGACCTCGGGTGATCTGCCCATCTTGGCCTCCCAAAGTGCTGGGATTACAGGCATGAACCACCGCGCCTGTTGGTTAACCACTTTGAATATAGGCTATATACATATGTTAGAAGAAAAAGCCCTTCTGAAAATAATTTTATCCTCTTTTCTATTGAAATATTTAGGATTTTTTTGGAACAGGATGCTAGATGAAGAAAATGTATATAAATATACCCCTACTTCTACTCTCATAAGTGAGGAAGAGCAGGTTATTTGCCCTTCCTAATGGGAAAATACAATTCCCATTGACTAGGAAAAGTGCTTGACAGAACATTGGTGTTGGAAGGCTTTCTCTCTTCTGGATCCTTATTTTAAGATCTTACTGTGAGGCTATGAGTTGTTAATGAGAATTCTTAGATATCCTTTGAGGAAATTATCATCATTACCTATTTGCTTGGGACAAGTTTACACTAATCAAAATTTGAAAACAGAAGCCATGGAAAGGGGGAAATGGGTTGGTAAATTAATGTCAACACACCCAAAGGAGCTATGTGTTTGTGATGGAGTAGCTAGACTGCAAACCTTTCTGTACTCTGCCACTCTAACTTAAAGTTCATGTTCCGTTCAGTCGTGTTTACGTATGCAATGTGAATTAAAAGAGCTATGATTTTGCAATCCTATGTAACAAAGACATCACTCTAGCAGCAGACAAGCATGCAATACGTGACAGATTGTTGTTCCTCATTGCCAACTGGTGACAGTGGCTAGAGAGCAAGAGCTCAAGTGCTATAGGACTTGTCTAAGCAGGATACACAAAACTCCTAAAGATTTTTCAAAGTTGGAAAAAGTAAAATCCCTTCCCAACTTTTCCCTACCAAAAGCTGACCAACTCTGGATAAAAGGAAACTTTGGTACCTTTTAAATTTGCCATTCCTATATTTTTATCCTTTCTTCCCTATTCACTAGACTGCCTTTTGGGGGGCAAAGTTGGAGTCAGGAAGGAGTAGGGCAGGGAAACTCTTACTTGACTAGCACATGTGTAATTCAGTGTTGTTTTACTCTTGATAATTCTAATTAAAGCTCATTTTATCTCTCAGATTCTCCTGGTTGCTTCTTGCAATTAATTATGAGAGTGTAGCAAGTGTGTCTTTTGGCTTAAGTAATGTTTCTTCTTGATCTGGCTTCTTAATATTGCCCCTTAAATTATTTAGTTATTAATGTACTCAAGCTTCTTTGGGTGTGGGTACCATCACCCTCTGATACCATTGATACCATCCAGATCACAGTTGTCCCTTTTAAAGCAACTGTAGGCTGTATTGGCATTGCAGATAAGCATCAGGTCTTTCAACCAGTTCCAGATAGTCACATAACATTGGTCTTGTATCCAAGGTAGAGCAGGTAATTTGCAAATGTAACCATCTATCCTGTTGCAACAGGCTCATTCCATAGGCATCTCACCCTTTACTTTCTCACTTTTTTTCAGGAGAGTTAGCCACTAGCTCATAGTTTTGCATACACTCTAGGACACATACAATACTGTCAAAATCTAAAATGAAGAATCACAACTCAGCAACCCTCCCTAACCTGAAGTGGAAGAATGTTTTTAAAAATAGCACACTCTCTTCAAAGAAACCCTCCAGTTTCCAGTAATCTAAACTCTTGCACAATCAAATTGGTGATGGATTAAAAATTGCAAACTGGTTTTAACAATCTGCTTTAGTATTCTGCATAAGTCATCTAATGACTTAATTTGAAATCTAGGAGCCTATTTGTTTTATTTTGGGGTTATTTTTTGTGACCTAAAAAGAAAATAACAAAACAAAATAAAAAAATCACAAACAAAAACCAGAGTATCATTTCAAGATGCTGACATCAGAGTAGAAGGATGTCAGACTAAACATTCTATGATGTTCCACACTGAGAATATGGAGAATGAGGTGAAGAAGACTTATGTATACCAGGTATTACATCATAAAAATAAGAGTATCACAGACACACTCACCAAATCTTTGTATGTTATAGTCTGCTTGGAGGAAACTATTTAAATCTTGAGAAATCAAAATTTTGGGCCAAACCTAAGAACCACATAGTATAAATGTAGAACATAGGAAGAGTTATCATTTGTTGCACACTTACTCTATGTCAATTTTTGTGTGCTAATTTGGTATATTAAAATGATTTCATTGAGTAATTACTATTATCTTTGTGTGGAAAAAAAGACATGAAACTTAAAGAAATTATTCTTACTATGTCCATTAAAACATAGTTGTTAAATGGTGACTCTGGAATTCGACAACAAAGACTAGACTTTTTCCATTTTCTCCTTTCTGAGTTCAAGAGTTGTTAAAGAAGGTCCTGATAAGTTCTAACAATATCAGACACATTGTTGGTTATGGCTTTGATAAAATACAATAAATATATGGTATATTATTGAAAGGAGTAAGAATGATTCACATTTCCTATTAGCCTTATGAAGCTGTTATCTAAAGGAGTTAATAAAATTTTCCTATGATACAATCTATAATTATAACCTTAGAGTCAAAATCCAGATTTCTAATAGACTTGAAAATATAAATCTATCCATGTGCTTTAATTTCTACCCTTGTGAGTGATGGCTTTGCCCCTATAAGACTGCCTCAAGAAAACCAGTAGCCAGAATATAGGAATACACCAGGTTCTGAATAGCTGGGCTGCAGGAAATTTGTGTTTATCATATTTACAAATCAACACTACTAACATTGTGAACTTAAGAACAGTTTTCACCTCCTTGATATTCTGAGGCCCATTTATGTAAGCTGAGATTCGTTTTTATTTTCAGGTTTAATTATTTTATTCTATTCTTAATTGCCTGATAAAATTGTATGTATTTATCATGTATTCAAAACAACAGGTGGTTTTGAAGTATGTGTTTTATTAGTTATTTTGCATATGTAAGCTAAGGATAATAATTACAGTTATTGAAGGTATCTGAGATTTTTTTAGGTATGTTGATACTTAAATAAGAATTTGGGGGATGATTGGGGAAATAGATATGTTTTTAGGTATGTTGATAATTAAGAATTTGGGGGAAAGAATTGTTTTCTTTCCTTGGGGAAAGGAGACAAATGATTTGGAGTAAATTGTCAATGATTGGATTTATAATTATAAAAAGCATTGTCAATTGCACTGCTAAACTCTGCTTATATTCTCGAGCGTCATGTGTAACTCTACAGTTTTCATTTCAAAAAGAAATAAAGTAGAACTTTTTAGATAGTGATTAATAGAGTATAGTTTAAGTTGTTTTTATTTCATCCATCACCAACTTCTATTGAAAAAAAAGTGACAGAGGCCATTGAAGTTGGAAGCACCTTTAAAAACACCAAGTCCTTAAAGTTTATATTTTATTGTCCCAGTTGTACCTGCAAACTATGGGAATAGCTAGTTTAATTTTTTATTGAGTTTTTTCTGGAGAGGATGACCTGAGTAAGACATAAACCTTTGTATTTGTTTTTAAGAGATTATATGGTTATGAATTTAGAACTGATTGAGAAATTTCAGCCTGAAGATGCATGAATGTATTTTCTTTCCCCTCATAATTACCATTATAGTCACTATATTACACAGTAAGCACAGTAAGCCAAATTTTCTAGTTTCTTAGATAAAACTTATGTGAAATTAACCACTTTTGGAAGTGTTTGCCAGTTTAACTGGCCTCTATTTAAAATACTGTCAAATGCAATTTGTCCTAGTAGAAAAACCACAAACTTTGGATTCAGCCCAAGATTGATCTAAATCCCAGCTCATTTATTTACTAGTGGAATGAGGTTCATCAAGTCCAAAATCCCTGAATCTCAGCTTTCTCATTTCTATAATTCTCGTGAGAGTTAAATATAATATATGTGGCTTGATGTGTGACTAGAGAATCAGTAATTGGAAGCTGTGATAATTTTGAATATTGAGAGACTCAATTTTATTCTTTATTTGAAATCATAAAGAATTCAATTTTGTTTGGAGCGCCAAACCTTAGCAGTGACAATTATTTCCTGACAAAACTATGTAATGAGCAAGATTGACTCAAAGGCCTCTCTTTGCACAGTTGAGAAAGGAACTCCTGTTTAGATAAGAGACTCTTCATTGCAACTTTAAGAGGACAGAGTTCATAAGTGACTTACATTGCCTCAAAGGTAGAACAAACTTTCTATTTATCATAAAATAAAATGAAAATGAAAGATTTTAATAAAGGCAAACATTTTATAAGATAATACTTTGCTGAGAATTAGTAGGGTATAGAAAATAAATATTCATACATTTTAAGCAGACTACCTGAGTTTGACTTCTAAATGACACTTCTTAGCATTGTGCTCTATAATTTTAAGTTACACACTTAAATGTTCTCAGTTTCTGCATCTCCAAAATCAACAAAAATTAAATAACATGAAGAAAAAGTCAGCTACTGCTATAAATTCTTACACTAATATTTTATTCTATATTTGTCAGTAGTGTCTAATAAATATCAGTTATTATCATATTTGATATTTTATTTTTCTTATGTTTCTATTTCTTCCTATTGACATCTGTCTCCCAGCCAGCATTCTTGATACAGAAAATAATGATAAACTAGAATGTTAGTGATCATAAAAGCACAGCTTCTGGTGTATTAATTTGTATTGTTTCTATAATTTATATACAAAGAAATGACCATTTATGCATTTACTCACTGTGTATAGTGGTGTTAAAGTTTTTCTTTATTAATTAAATGTGTTATTCAGGTTTTTTTAAACCGGAGTGACACTTTATTCCAATCTTACTGTAAGACTGGAGTATTTTAAAATTTTATAGAGTAGTCATATGTTCAAGTCTTAAGTTTATCATATTTACTAGTAAGATGAACACACCTAAGAACGCAGTCATGAAGGGAGGAGATGGGTAGTGGGTGCACAGGAAGAACCATCAACTCCTCCTTGCTTGGTACATGTTGCCATCTTGCCTAGTGTTAATGTGTTACCAAGTCATCGGGAGATCTTCCCTCTGAGTTTCACTGCCCATTACCTAATGCTTTCTTCTCATTAAAACTTAGATTATATAATAAATTTAGCATCAAAATATATCCTCTAATAATGATAATGAGTGTAGGAGGCGTCAAAGTCATTCCTAAGAAGTTATGTTTACATCTTAATCCCTGGAATATGTGACTAAAACCTTATACAGCAAAATGTGTGACCAAATTAAGGATCTTGAGAGGGGGAGCTTTTCCTAGAGTATCTTGGTGGCCCCACAACTCAATAAGTGTCCTTAAAAGAGTGAGGCAGAGGGAGAGATGACGACAAGAATAGAAGGAGACAATGTGACCATGAAGGCAGAGATTGGATTTATGAAGCCACAAGACAAGGAATGCTAGCAGCCACCAGAAGCTGGAAGAGACAAGAAACTGATCTCCAGTGGAGCCTTTGGAGGCAATGTGAACCTGTTGACACCTTGATTTCAGACTTCATGCCTCCAGAACCGGGAGAGAACACATTTCTGTTTTCAGTCAAGGTTGAGGTCATTTATTCTGACAGCTACAGGAAAGTAATAGGAGTGACTGGATAATTGAAGAACTTCTCTTTGCTAAGAAAACAATGAAAGAAGATTAATTGATAAATATATCCATTTCTTTCATAATAGACCTTTTTTTTTTTTTTTTTTGAGACAGAGTCTTGCTTTGTCTCCCGGGCTGGAGTGCAGTGGCCGGATCTCAGCTCACTGCAAGCTCCGCCTCCCGGGTTTACGCCATTCTCCTGCCTCCGCCTCCCGAGTAGCTGGGACAACAGGCGCCCGCCACCTCGCCCGGCTAGTTTTTTGTATTTTTTTTTAGTAGAGACGGGGTTTCACCGTGTTAGCCAGGATGGTCTCGATCTCCTGACCTCGTGATCCGCCCGTCTCGGCCTCCCAAAGTGCTGGGATTACAGGCTTGAGCCACCGCGCCCGGCCAATAGACCATTTTTAAAATAATGACTTCAGACAAAAACTTGTATTTGTTGTGCTGTGTTTCTACAGCTAATATATCACGACATATAGAAAGGAAATGTGCATCATGGCCTATTTAAATGCATGGAGTTTGTGTGTGTGTGTGTGTGTGTGTATTTTATCAGTGAGAATGATACATGAATATAGGAATAACTGTAATCTTCAATTCACAATAACGAGAGGGCCACTATTTCCCTTATGTAGCTGTTTTAATTGCAGTTGTTGTGGCAACAGAATTTCTAGGTTGCTTTAAAGGAAACAGCAGTTAAACTACTGTGAGTGTTCATGGAATGTTGAGAATATAAATACAACTAAAATTGAAATTTGGAGATCATTCCAATGACCACAGGATTATTGATTTTTATTACCGCTTTCCAAACATTTTGGAACTGCCATGAATAAACAAACACTTAGTATATAAACACCCACTTGCATTAGTGGCAAATATCTCCAGAGATGTTAGGGATATGTACAAAGCTGAGTAAATAGACAGAGTGCAGTACTTTTACATGCTTAGAATCTCAACAGAACATCTTTTGGATGAAAATATATAAAGGCATACTCACAGAAATAGCAATTACAATAGCGTATGCGTCAGTGAAACACTAGTTTAATTGAAATATTATGTGGCTTGCAAGAAAGTAATACGTTCAGAAAAAAATTAAACAGGGTAAAAGCAGTATCTATCTTTCTATTATTTCAAAATGTCTTATGAGGAATTTAGGAAAATTTAGAAATTGAAATAAGTAAGCATGTTGATCCCAGAACAACATTTTAGGCAAATGATTAAGGCAAAATACACACACATATGCCTATACATATATGCCTATATATACAGGTATATGTGTAAATGCACATATTTTGAAGATAGTTCAAATGATGATTGTAATGAATTATATAAAATTTTTCCTTATGTTTAGCATATGAAAATTTCAACATAGAAAAAAGTGTGCTGAGTTTTAAACAATCTTACAGATTTGCCTTCATCTCTAGAATGACAGTCATCTTGGTAGCAATGGAAGTAGGTAGAATTTTTACCTAATGGGGAAAAAATTGATCTGAATATCAAGAACGTAAACCCTGCTTAACTCAACAGCATGCGACTCAAATAACAAAGTAAGGCTGCAGAGCAGTAATATGACTCTACCATTACAGATATGAGTCCCTTCTTTCCCACATAAATATCTCATGCTTTCCTTTTTCTTCTCAATCCTTTTGCTACTTTTCTTCACACTTTCATTTTCAATTTGTGAACTTGTTCATGCTTCATTGAGAAAATAGAAATAAACCTAATATTTCTTCATTTTCCTATCACCGTGTTTACACTCTTATCTATAGACTTCCTTTACCAATACCTACAATCTCTTATTTGATGAATGATCCAGTCTTAACTTCTGTTAATGTTTAATCTCTTCCTTTGTGCTTTGGATCTTGTTTTCTTGACTTCTCAAGGACACCTGTTCTGCAATTCTTTTTTTCTTTCATCCATGTCATTCATTTACTACTCTCCACTCGATGGCTTCCATATGATACCCACATACTATAGTGCCTTTTATTTTAAAGAAAAGTAAAATCATTGCCTTTATTATTCCTAGTAAATAACTGCTGCCCCCATTTCTTTGCTTTATTGCATGAAAAAAAAAAATCTCTAGAAAAATTTTCACAAAGTGCAAACAAGACTTTGTCTCAACCCACTTAGACGGCTCTCTCACATTTCCACTTAAATGACTATTTTAAAAATCATCAGTACTTTGTCCCTGTGACCAAATCTAACAATATTTATTTGATTTTTTTTTTATCTTACTGATGTTTTCAGAAAAATTTAACACAGTTGATCATTTTATATTCTTAAAATATTCTCTTAATCTTGGCTTTTATCACAATGCTCACCTAGTTTTTCCCTAGTACTTCAGTAACTCCATCTTCCTTTTCTTCTTTTCTAGCTCCTTCTCCTTTGATCAATATCTAATTCACACTGTAACTCTGCTCATACCATTCCATTCATAGTTTTCAATAACATGAGTAACATTATGTAAAAAGAATTATTTTTTAAGCCCAATATATTCCTTGAACTCCAGACTATTTACATGATATCACCACTTAATATGCCCCAATTAATGAGCATGTCAAACTTCACATATACGGAGTTAACTTTTGCTATAAAACTCTACTTTAGCAGTGACCACTTCTCTGCATATAGCATTCAGTTTAGCTAGTTTCTCCAGTCAACAACCTAGGGATCATACCTGATTCTTCTTTTTCACTTAATCCCTAAATCCCATTGTAAAGATTGAAGAGGTCTGGATATTGAAAGAGCCCACAAGCATACTTCCATAAGACTTTAATGATGACAAAGAGACGGCAGGCAAACATTGGAGGCCTGAGGGATATCCAGGCACAAACCCCCTAGGGTCTTCCTTATTCTCACAAGGACAGTCTTTTTCTCTAGATTGAACTGGCAAGATTTGTATGACAAATTATGATTTCAACATAGTTAAAGGCAGGATTACCCAGTAGGATCTTTTCTTTCTCTTTGTTGATATAGCCAAGCTAGATTGTGGAACCAATCAGTCAGGTGAAAGTCACTCAGGCCTGGGTGTTCCCAGAGCATATCAGACTACAAAAAAACACATCATAAATCATCCATAGTCATTCCGTTAGTTGTCTTTGCCTTTGCCAAATGTCAAAATCAGACATCCAATGTCCCCTGAGATGACCATAAAGCTGTTCCATTTCACTGCAAAATAGCTCCTTAGTATATACCCATCTTGCAGAAAATTCTGTTGACTCTGTCTGTAAAATATATCCCCATTATTTCCAGCTAATCTTGGTCGAAACACCAACTTTTAAAATTTGGATAACCACCATAACCATGTAATTTATTCAATTTTATACTAATTTTTAGCACAAAGAGTTTTGCTTTTGTTGCCCAGGTGGGAGTGTAGTGGTGCAATCTCAGCTCACTGCAACCTCTGCCTCCTGCCTCCCAGGTTCAAGCGATTCTCCTGCCTTAGCCTCCCGAGTAGCTGGGACTACAGGAACGTACCACCACACCCATTTAATTTTTGTATTTTTAGTAGAGACAGGATTTCACCATGTTGGCCAAGATATTCTTGATCTCTTGACCTTGTGATCCACCTGCTGCGGCCTCCCAAAGTGCCGGGATTACAGGCATGAGCCATCGCACTCAGCCTGAAATATTTTAAAATAAAAATTAAATCATATCTCCCCTTCCATTAACATACTCTAATGTACTTCCACCTCACAAAATAAATTTACTTTGTTTTACAGAAATATTAAGATAATTATTATAACAATCCTATGACAGAGATATTCTTATTTATTCTATTCTAGTGTTGATGAAACTGAGCCCCAGAGAGGTTCAGGAACATATCCAGAGTCACACAGGTGGTAAGCATTAGAGCAAGGAGTTGAATACAGGACATCTATCTCTGAAAGTCATGCTATTAACTACTAAAATATGTTTTCCCTTGATAATTTGATTATACTTATATAAAATAAGGTTTTCATGCATTCTTCGTATACTGTGGAGTTATAGGGAACACTGTTTGAAAGCTTGAAAAAAATAAGGATACTCTGCCTTCTTTTCTTACTGCTTAAAACTGTCTAGTGAAATTTTGTCTTAATCAAGCTAGGTCTCACAGGCACAGTAATATATGAATTTTACCATTTATTAGAGAAACTGGAGCTTCATTTTAAGCTGAATTCCCTTCAGAGGCAAATAATAGGCTAAGGTTTTGTGTTTTTAAAAGTTTATGCTATTTGAGTGCCACTACTGTTAGTCACTATGAATAGGGCATGGTTAAGCAGACACTCTGTCATAGTTGAAATACATGATCTGTTTTTTTTTTTTTTTAACGTACTTACGCATCTTTAGTTTCATCACATCCAATTATGAGATTATATCTTGCCATCGAATCATTCACCATTCTTGTCTCTTGTTCTTTGGGTGAGATGACAACCAAGACACTAATATTGTAAAAATCAGTCATGGAACAAAATGTAGAAAAGTTCAATAAGATTTTGAAATAAAATGAGATATTCTCAAAACTTAGTGAGGCAAAGGTTTTTTAAAGCTATTTTTTTGCCCTTTAAAGTGTTCACATTGTGATTTAACCACATTATTACTAGGCAAGATAGGAGAATCTCATTTGATACACTTCATTGTATTTTATATTAAAACTCAGGGATTCTGAGGCTTTTAATGCATAGAAATGTAGCAGAATTTACATCTTCTACTTTAGTAATCAGCCATGTTATTGTCTGTTACCCTTTTCTGATTCCAATGTCAGAAATAATTCTTCTATCTATGTCTCAGACTGAATTCATATGTGACTTAGGGTACAAATGAAATATTGCACAATCTTTTTTTAGCAGATATAAAATAAATAGAACTCAACCAGAAATACAATTAATTGAATATAATTTAATAACACCAGCAACATTTATTCTCAAAATGTCGACATACTATATTATGACAGAGTCTTTGTAGAAATACATATAACCTTCCTGGCAAAGAATTAAGATAAAACTTTATTTTAAAAAATTATTGCATTTTGCTATTCTAAAATGCTCACTCCTGGGAAATAAAATACACACTTTGCAAAATAGTTTTCATTACATTTGAAAAATGAAAATTATGAAGTGACTGCATAGTTCTCGAAATGTATACTTGCAAATAAATAAATTCTGATTTATCAGTATTAAAGTATCTTCAGGGTAGGATGAGGAGAGTCAAATAGGTTCTTTGTGGTGTAAGAAACACTAACACAGTCCATCTTTATTTTATTTTTTTCCTCTTGTTGCAGACTAGGTTTCCCTATGTTGCCCAGGCTGGAGTGCAGTGGCTATTCACAGGTGCAATCATAATGCACTACAACCTCTAACTCCTGAGCTGGAGCAATCCTCCCACCTCAGTCTCCTGAGTAGCTGGAACTACAGGCTCATGCCACCACACTAGGCCTATTTTTGAAGAATAAATATTTTAAGCATTATGTTATGACTTTTATGTGATTTTAAAAGTTGATTTAAAAATTCTACTGCAATATATTATTGGAAAACTACTTTTAAAATAGTAATAGTGATTATCCTGCCTGATATTGAAACTCTAAATTTATCACAATTAAAATACAATGGTGTTGTCTTAGGGATATATAGACCTACCAATGAACAAGTAGATCCAAAAATAGACCTATATAGTAAAGTTGGCTTACGACATTTGATATTTCAAACTAGAGAAGGATAGACAAGTTAGAAAATACTTGCTTGCTAATTTGGAATCAATTTTGAAAAATTAAAGTCCCGACCTACATTATACTCAAATGTAACTAAAGGTATTTCTTATGTAAATGTTTTAAAACAAGTTAAAATAATTATCAAAAGTCAGGAGAATACTTAGAAATCATTTTGAGTGCCACAAATCTTGTTAAGCAAGATAATATTTTATGATTCATAAAGGAAAGACTGCATATTTAATTACATATAATACTAAACTCAAATAAAGCAAAAAGTTATCTAAATCAACTAAAAAGGCAAGTGATTGGCTGGATTAATATTATTTTCAGCATATGTAACCAAATAGCTTTTAAAATTAATAAGAAAATAAAATTAGGAATAGAAAAATAATTTTAAAAATACAAAGAAAACTGTGACACATACACATTCATAAACACATACAGACACAATAAATGCAAATTATTAGTTAAGCATGTAAAACGAGCAGTTTTGGTAGTAGCTGAGAATATAAACTTGAAAAAATAAAGCTTTATTCTCTCTCATAGGTTAGAAAACGTGCAAAAGATTGTTTATATCTAGAGTTGGAGAATGTGTAGATGTGTGGAGTAAAAACAGACTCTTACATTAGCAGGCTTCTGAATTTATAAGTGTATTGGGTTTTGGATGTAGATTTCTCTATGTTTCCCAAAATTTTAAAAGTCTATAAACTCAAAGAAGCCATCTTTTCTAGCTGAACTAATATATATGCCTAAACGAAAATATAAAAGACTGATTACTACAACAACAAATTTTTGAAACAATCTTAATTTCTATGAAAAGAGACAAAGTTAATTAAGCTGTAACACATTGATAATATAAAAATCTATGCATCCTGGAGCTGGACATGGTGACTTATGCCTGTAATCCCAGCATTTTGGAAGGCTGGAGGCACGCGGATAGTTTGAGCCCAGGATTTTGAGACCAGCTTAGGCAACATGCCAAAACCCTGTCTCTACAAAAAAATACAAAAATTAGCCAGAAATAGTAGTGCACATGTGTGGTCCCAGCTACTGGGGAGGCTGAAGTGGGAGGCTCACTTGAATCTGGGAAGTCAAGGCTGCAGTGAGCCACGATGGTGCCACTGGACTCCAGCCTGCACAACAGAGTGAGACCCTGTCTCAAAAAAAAAGTAAGTGCGTGCATCAATTTAACATGTATATATTAAGAAGTAATGATATGGACAATCTCAACTATATACTGATGAATGGAGAAAACGTAACACATTTACATTGTGATCCGATTAAAATGCAGCAGCATGTTTGCCATAATGCCTGGCTAATTTTGTATTTTTAGTAGAGACAGGTTTCTCCATGTTGGTCAGGCTGGTCTCAAACTCCCGACCTCAAGTGATCCGCCCACCTCGGCCTCCCAAAGTGCTAGGATTACAGGTGTGAATCACTGCACCTGCTTGAGCTGAGGATAAGAATGAAGTATAGAGGGGAGTTAAGAATGTTCTAGAGGATTATATGACATTAATATTGTATATATTTACATATTTATCTATATATTGATATAAAAATGTGTTGAATATTAAGTATGGATTCCATACTGTGCTAAAAACTGTAAATACAAGATAGTTACAGTTTTTTGTTGCACAATCAATATTTCCAATTATAATCTGGTAAACAGGAGAGCAAGTTCCTATTAACCCTAGGTAAATAATTTTATTGCCATCAAAATAATACTGAATGAGAATATTCACATGTTAAAGGAGTCAGAAAGGCAGAAAAATATATTATTTATAAATGCTTCATTTCAATTGTTAAAAGCATGGTCTACTAAAATTTTATGAATTATGTATTGCTTAAAAAAATACATGAAAGAATTTCTTGTATATTTAGACAATGAAGCATTAAAACATCAACAGTATAACAAACAAAATCTATAATCATACCTGATAGGTTAATTCAGTAATTAATTAACTATTATAATTAATTATAGCTCACTCAAACTTGTGCTATTATTCTAATGAACTCAACTGCCTCTTGAATAAAGATTTTTTATATCCTGATTCAGTCTATTTGAAACGGTCTCAAAGTTAAGTAAAGCCATCAGAAGCCTGTGTACAAAAGTATCCGAATAATTATTTTCCAAAAAGATCTGAGACGTTTTTTCCTTTTTAAAGACAAAATATGTTGGGCTGTAGCTGATTAAATGTTCTTTCAGGTTACCATCAGAGTAAAACAGAAAACTACTTGTAGATGACAAAAACTGACAATGATTGTGGTTGTTATTAGATAACACTTCAAAAGAAACACTGGATGAGAGTTCATTACAATAAAAATGCAACTGATAGGAAAATTTGTTTCTAAAGCATAAAAAACAAGATACTATGAATAAAGTTAAAGCAAACAAGATTTTAAGACAAAATGTCAGTGTGTACTGATATCTTTATTTTTAAAAGTGGGTATACATTGCATCTTATTTATAAAAATGTTGAACATAATATTTATAGAGAAAAAAATTTACATGTAACAAAATTGTAGGAGACAAAATATCCCATGAGTAGATCAATAATTATTTTAAACAAACCAAAAATATATTTTAAAAATCAAATAAATAAATTAAATAAATCTAGAGTAATTCTAAATGTCTATATATTAGTAACATTTTACTTATACAAATTTTACTAAGGTATGGCTAAGCAGCTGAGGTACAAGACATACCATTTAACATTTGATTAGGAAAAGGTAAAATTTTTAAAGTTGTTGAGAAATTTGAACGCATGATTAAAATAGAATGATAGGCTACTGAGAAATACTTAACAACCTGTTTAACAACCAAAGATTTTATAGTTAACATAGGAGGCAATATGATGGTAAATAACCTTAGTTCTCTAACTGAGAAATTTGTCTTTTTTTAAGTCATCAAGGCCATGATAAACATAAACCAGAGATGGTTATTCTAATAGGACCAAATTTTTATTATTTTGAGACATATGGTAAGGAATAAGCATTTACAACTTCTTATTAAGACTAAGTCAATATTCCAAGAAAATCTAAGTACAAACACTTTTTCTAAAATCTTATAAATAAAAGTATAAAATTTGGCTAGCTTTGATTACAGCTAATAAAATGTGCCCTCTCCAAGCTTCCTACAATTTCTGTTTCCATTTAGATCCTATAATTTCCTTTTCATCATTTTGAAAGAAGTAAATCTTTAGAAAGAAAAAACCCTCATTTTTTCTTAATAAAAATACAATCCTTACAGTACAATTTCTCAAAGCAGAAAAAAGAACACATTTAATAACAATAGAAATGATAGTCTCTCCATCACGTATAAAGAAGCAAAGGTATATAAACTTTATATCTCTACTTATTAAGCAATTTTTCAGTATTATATCATAATTAGAAATGAGGTAGTTATCTGTTGAATATCCATTAATTAGTTCCATTTAGTATCAACCTGAGATTTAAAGTTACTGAATGATGTTAGAAAACGTTTAAAGATAACATACTGCAAAGCATATTACTGAAATAAAATTCATCACAATAATGATTCTTTGGCTAAACATGAACTTATATTTTTTTGAATCTTAAACTTTAAATAGAAATAATATTAGCTTATTTAATCAGTATACTTGAAAAAAATTAGGAAACAATAATCAAATAAAATAAAAATGTGTGCTACTATTTATTAAACTTAATGCTAATGTCTCAGAAAAAAGAAAGCTGTTTTCATTAAACCAAACATATTAAATTAGTCTTCTTGACAAATATTTAACTATACGTGAACTTGAATCTTTTTGTTTGATGCTTTTTATCACTCAATTTTTAAAAATTGTGATAAAATATATATAACATTTACCATTTTGACTATTTTGGGGTGTACATTTCAGTGACATTATATACATTCACATAGTTGGGTCTCATTATCACTATCCGTCTCCAGAACACCTGTGTCATACCAAACTGTACATCTATCCATTAAAAAATAATTCTCCATTCATGCCTTCTTTTAGTTCCTGGTAACCATTATTTCACTTTTGCCTCTAGGAGTATGGCTCTTCTAGGAAGCTCATATAAGTGAAGTCACATAGTATTTCTTCTTTCGTGTTTGGCTTATTTCACTTAGCATAATGTTTTCAAGTTTCATCCATGTTTTAGTATGTATTAGAATTTCATTCTTTTCTAAGATAATTATATTCCATTGTATATAGAGACCATATTTTGCTTTTCTGTTCACACATGTGAATAATGCTGCCTGAACGTGTATATACACTTATCTGTTCAAAATGCTGGTACAGTTTGGGACAGCAGGACACCTTAAGATGGGGCTCCCAGGTCACAGGTGGATTCAGATATTTTTTGATTGGCAATTGGATGAAAGAGTTATTATTTAAAGACCTCGAATCAATAAAAAGGAGTGTCTGAGTTAAGAAAAGTAGTTGTGGAGACCAGGGTACCTATTACATAGATCTCATAGGTGGTTGCTCTTGTAGGCAATAGATAGCAAATGGTTTATATTCAGAACTTTAAAAGATGCTGTACTCACTCAGCTAATCTCTTCAGTATCAAAAAAAGACCTGGAAAGGGAAGGGGGTTATCTAGAGAATGTGAATTTCCCCTACAAGAGACAGCTTGGCTGGGCCGTTTCAAAATATGTCAAAAAATATATTTTGGTGTAAAACATTTTAATTTCTTTCAGGGTCTGCTATCTGTAATGTTATGCTATATTGGAGTCAGGATGGAATTTTTTATTGCTACAAAGAGTTTACTTGGTCAGTCTTGAGATCTCTGCTTTCATGTTAGTGCTAGTAAGTTGTGCCTGAATTCCAAAGAGAGGAGAGTATACACTCCAAAGAGTGTTCCATTTTGCATTAATGGCATGAACTCATTTTTCAAGGTTACTTTGGAATTCTCTTGAATGGGAGGAGGGGTCCATTCAGTCAACTGGCAGCTTACAATTTTATTTTTGGTTTTCAGAGGATTTGTCACTCATTACTACTATCTAGGAGCACAGGGCTCAGATAAATTTCAGCATTGTGGAAGAAAAGATTCAATGAAGACCTAAGAGTGGAATACAATTTTATTTTTTTCCTTTGATACAGTGAAATTTTCAAGGAATCCCAAATCGCAGTCAAAGAATAAGTGCTAACAGAAACTTAACTGGTTTGAAAGGAAATATATCATCACTGTTTTATATTTTTAGGCATTTACTTAATAAAGACATATTTAAGATTTTTAAATTAGCTTACCATATTATATTTCTTAAATTGATTAATTCATCAATTTATTATATTTATTTTGAAAATTAACATTGCTAATCCATCTACTTTAATATTCTACAAATACAGGAAATACTTTTAAGTTACCACGAATATAGTCATTCAGTTGTGCTTGAAGAGTTCCATTGCCAATAAAGTAATTATTATTATTTTTAGATGCCTTATTTCATGATTAGATACCTATAACATATTTAAAATTATATCTTATATTTAAACAATAATAATTTATCTATCTTTCACTCATTAGTCCAATAAAGTCTCCATAAAGAAACAGAATAGGTGGATCCAGATTTTAGAATATAACTGTTATTTTCTCTAAAAGCACATAACAGACCAAATATAACATCTGAAGAAAAAATAGGGAACTAGGCATAAACAGACTAACGAGATTCTGTTTGATGTGTTTATTAATGGAAAAGGGCAAGTCTCAAAAGTAACCATATCCCCAAGTTCACAAGAGATATCTCCAATATTCAGGAATCAGTAATATTCTTAATGTAGTTTTTACTTCTGAGCTAATTTAAATAATATGACTTTTATCTTAAACAAAATAAAAATTAGAAGCTGAGTTTCTTGTAGTATCATTAAAAAAGAGTTGAATATGAAAATTGAAATTTTATCTTATTTATTTTTTAAGATATGTTCAGATCAAACATTTTTATTAAGAATATTACATATGTGATTTTGTGTACATTCTACTGCATCAAAGGAGGGGGCACATAATTTCCGTCTGTCTTTTATTGGTGAGATTGAGTGCATTAGTCCATTCTTATACCACTAAAGAAAATTGAAAGTTTAAATCCTATAAATGTCAAGCAATACAAAAATAATAACAGACAAATCATTGCATACTGATTATTTTATTAAAATGTACGGTAATTTTGTTGGCAACAAATTTTCCAAAGATTTAAATAAAGAAAATGCTAATGAGAGAGGAAGAAGGAAGAAATCAGTTAGGCAGGCAGTTAGGGCAGGTCCTCAGTAGAACGCCTTCAAACTAAGAACAGCCTGAAAATCAAACTGCGGTCACCATGTAAACAAAAGCCTACATCCGTAAATGCAAACACCCAATCTGTGAGCCCAGACGAACAAACTTCACTCGTGTTTTGGGCATATTTCTCTCTCTACAGCACCTCTTTGTCCCATTGTGCACACTTCCTCCCTATTGGCTCTTACCTTCCACCTGTTTTACGTATACCAATCCTTCTGTGATTGGCCACCAGGCACATCTTCATTCGCATAGAATGAAATGGCACTCCATCCGCGGATTGGTTGCAAGCCAAGCCTTCATTTCTGCCCCCGATTGGTTCTTTACACTTACATTTCTCTTTCTGAATAGGGCTTTTTCCAAAAGGGCAGGCAGACCTGTCTGCACACTCCCTGTCCTTCCCAGTCCATAAAAACCCTGAACTCAGCCCACCAGTAGGCAAGTCTCTTCTCTCTCTGCTGAGAGCTTTTTCTGTTACTCTGCCTTGTTCACTCTCTGGCCTCTGGTGTCTGTGTGACTTACTCTTCTTGGTTGTGAGACAAGAACCCAGAACTCGCCAAACTCCAGGAGCACAGGAACTGTAATGCTCCAGCTCACTGAACTACCTGCAGTGGAAGTAAAAGAGCTGTAACACTTATTCTCACCCACAGAACTATGGGAGTGGAGAAGCCATTGGGTGCCACTTCCTGCCACTCACCAACCACTGGAAGTAGGAAAGCTGCAACACAGATACTAGTAATAATAAAATTCAAGAGTTTTCCTTTATACATAACAAATTTTTTTTTAAATTAACACAAATAATTAAGTTCAAAAAGAATCATGGGAGAAAACCAAAGAGAAATAAGAAAATAATCTCAGAACCAGAAGGAATGAAGAGAATTAGAAGATTGCTTGACCTAAAATGATGCTGTAAGAGTTGGAAAGCCCCAACGTATCTATAGAGCATATGAATATTTATAAAGATCTACATCAGTTTTAAAAAGCTACCTATTTCAAATAGTTCTATCAATGACAATGAAAATACATATACTCCAAATATTTAAAATATGCACACTCTGTTGGAGCTCAGAAACCATTATCCTGAATACGGCATTTGACAAAATGAACTAAAGAAGCATCAGTGTCTCTCTGATGCCTTTTCTCTCCCCTCTCTCCCACAAAAATTGAAGTTTCCTTATCTGTCTAAGATTTACACCCGCCAAGAAGAACAATTGAGTTTTCTTCCCCTCCCTATCATTATCTATTACAGAAAATGAGACCAAGAATGTAACCACATCTGAATAGATCCTTTTACAAGATTGTGACTGTCTCCAAGGATCACTTAAATCCAAAAGAGGGGCCAGGAGGGTCACAACTGTAATCCCAGCACTTTGGAAGGCTTAGGTGGGAGGACTATTTGAAGCCAGGAGTTCAAGTCCAGCCTGGGCATCATAGCAAGATCCAGTCTCTACAAAAACAAAAATGAAAATAAATTAGCCAAGTGCAATGGTGTATGCCTGGAGTTCCAGTTACTCAAGAGGCTGAGGCAGACGGACCATTGAAGCCCAGTGATTGGAGGCTACAGGGAACTACTACTGAACCACTGTATTCCAACCAAGGGGGATGCAGCAGGACCCTATCTATAAAAAAGTAAACAAATAAATAAATTCCAAAGAGAACTATTTACATGTTAATTTCTGTTTCCTGATCCAGTCATTCATCAAAGTAATAATTTATTACCCTTCAATACAATTCTGCTTCTCCCTCCTCCCATAACCCAATTTAACAGGATCCAAACTGCCATTCTTTCTTTAACCTGTGAGCTTACAAGGTATATAAGTTTCTATACCTCACTGGGAGGTTGAATCTTCATTACAAAGTCTCCAGTGTTTATGCATTAAATAAATTTGTATGTTCTTTCTCCTATTAATCTTTCTGTCCCATGTCAGTGATTTTTGGCAAACCTGTGGCAGGTCAGGTCTCCATTAGCAACCAGAGCAGACTTCAACAACTTACTGTAACTCTGATGAATGTACAAAGTAAACATTAAAGAACTGGAGAAACTGGTGCCTTAGTACAAAGGCTGGAATGTAAAAACAAGTCCATTAAGACCCTGCCTGGGTTTTCTCAGACCTTAGATTTTAATTAAAATAATATTGCACACCTTGTACCAGGACTCACTTCATATAAAGTAATTGTTCCTAGGCTCTGAAGTAATTTTCCAGACTCCAGACCCTACTTAAAGATTAGAAAGAGGGAAACACTTCAGCTTGCAGGTGTACTACACACAAAGAAATATGGCTTGAATGTAAATAAGCACTGGAGAAAAACTTAGAGCTTTGAGTTGGTCTGGTGAGTTACTCTGACCTCCTCCCTGAAACTGGTTGTAGAGGTAAATACCCTTCTTTCCTAGTCTGTCTGCATCTCGTTATTGAACCACAAGAACAAGCAGCCAGAGCCCATTCAGTGCAGAAACAAATCTTGTAGGGGTCAAGAGCCTCGGACTCCACAACTTCAAATATCTTTAAAATTAAAAAACGTAGAAAACAAAAAAGGGGGAAAATATTTCTAATTTTTTAAAAGACAGACAGCTTTATGTCCAAATGAAGATATCACAAAGAAGTTTCTTTAGTTAAATAACTAACATTTTGAATAATAATTCAAACATTCTAAATAAAGTAGTAACATAAATAATTCATATTAACTTAAAAAACAGTGCACAGCAATCAAATAAAGATTTTACCAAGAATACAAGATTAGAAATGTATTTTTATGATCAATTAAATAATCAGATTAAAATATATAACTCTACAAAGGCTGAAAAGAATTTGATAAAATGCAAAATAATGTTAAATATTATAAAAATTGAAATGAATGAATAATTTTTTAAATTCTTGGAATATATAGAAGTAGATAAAAAGATTTAGCCAAAAAGCCAACTTCAAAGTAATGAAACAATAGCAGAAATTATCTCTTTTAAAATAGAAATAAAATAGATCCCTAAGATTGACATTATTATGTAACATTGTTTAAGGAGATGGTAGCTACTATAATTAGAAATTAGAATAAAGAAACGTATCTATATGGGAAAGGATATAGTAAAATGTTTATTACTTGAAAGGTAAATTTGATTATCTTGAAAGCTTAATATTATTAACTTAAACATTTTATGAATTATAATTTAATAGATTACTATGTTCCAAGTTAATATTTTATAGGAAAAGTATACCTATGTAAAACAATGGATAGTTTGAAAATGAAATGCAATAAAAGATTACATGCAGGATTAAAAGCACAAAAAATAAAATTTCAGCCACAAATTTAATAACAAGTATAAACGTAAATATTGAAAAAAAAAATTTGTCAACTTTGTCAAAGATCAGTTGGTTGTATGTGGTTTTGTTTCTGGGTTCTCCATTCTATTCCATATACTCATGTATCTATTTTTGTACCAGAACCATGATGTTTGGGTTACTATAGCCTTAACGTGATGCCTCCAGTTTCAATCTTTTGCTTAGGATTGGTTTGGCTAGTTGGGCTTTTTTGGGGGGTTCCATGCGAATTTTAGAATTTTTTTTCTAATTCTTTGAAAAATGACATTACTAATTTGATAAGAATTGCATTGTATCTGTAGATTGCTTTGGGCAGTATGGTCACCTTAATTTTATTGATTCTTCCAATCCATGGGCATAGGATGTTTTTCTATGTCTTCATGTCATCTATTATAATTTCTTCCATCAGTGTTTTGTAGTTCTTCTTGTAGAGATCTTTTACTTCCTTGGTTAAATATATTCCTAGCTATTTTATTTTATTTTATTTTTTCTCATTGTAAATGGGATTGAGTTCTTGATGTGGTTCTCAACTTCAACATTATGGGCATTTAGAAACTGCTAATTTTTGGCTGGGCATAGTGGTTCATGCCTGTAATCCCAGCACTTTGGGAAGCCTAGGAGGGTGGATCATGAGGTCAGGAGATTGAGACCATCCTGGCTAACACCGTGAAACACCGTCTCTGCTAAAAATACAAAAAAATAGCCAGGTATGGTGGCAGGTGCCGTAGTCCCAGCTACTTGGGAGGCTGAGACAGGAGAATGGCGTGAACCTGGAAGGTGGAACTTGCAGTGAGCCGAAATCGCGCAACTGCACTCCAGCCTGGGCGATGAGCAAGACTCATCTCAAAAAAAAAAAAAAAAAAAAAAAAAAAAAAAAAAGATATACTACTAATTTTTGTGCATCAGCTTTGTATCCTGAAACTTTACTGACATCATTTATCAAATCTAGGATTCTTTTGGAGGAGGAATCTTTAGAGTGTTCCAGGCATAAGATTATATCTTCAGTGAACAGAGATATTTTGACTTCCTCATTTTTAATATGGATGCCTTTTAATTATTTCTCTTAACTAATTGCTCTGCCTAAGACTTTCAGTATTTTGTTGAATAGGAGTCGTGAAAGTGAGCATCCTTGTCTTGTTCTAATTCTTACTGGGAATGCTTTCAGTGTTCCACTGTTCAGAAGGATATTGGTTGTGCGTTCGTCATATGTGACTTTTATTATTTTGAGATATGTTCTTTGATGACTATTTTGTTGACGGTTTTTACTAAGAAAGGATGCTAGATTCTATGATCAAATGCTTTTTCTGTATCTATTGAGATGATCATATGGTTTTTGTTTTATGTGGTGAATCACATGTGTTGATTTACATATGCTGAACCATCCTTGAATTGCTGGAATAAAAGCAACTTGATCATGCTGTGTTGTCTTTTTTTTTTTTTTTTTTTTTTTTTCTTTTTGAGACGGAGTCTCGCTCCGTCGCCCGGGCTGGAGTGCAGTGGCCAGATCTCAGCTCACTGCAAGCTCCACCTCCCGGGTTTACACCATTCTCCTGCCTCAGCCTCCCGAGTAGCTGGGATTACAGGCGCCCACCATCTCGCCCGGCTAGATTGTTGTATTTTTTTAGTAGAGACGGGGTTTCACCGTGTTAGCCAGGATGGTCTCGATCTCCTGACCTCATGATCCACCCGTCTCGGCCTCCCAAAGTGCTGGGATTACAGGCTTGAGCCACCGCGCCCAGCCGCTGTGTTGTCTTTTTAATATGCTGTTGGATACACTAGTGAAAGGACACCCTATTCAATAAATGATGCTGGAAAAAGTTGAATAGTCATATGCAAAATAATGAAACTAGACCCATATCTCTCACCCTAAACAAAAATTAACTCAAGATGGATTAAAGACTTAAATCTAAGACCTAAAACTCTAAACATCCTAAAAAACAGCCTAGGAAAAAGTCTTCTGGACATTGGTCTACGTAAAGAATTTATGACTATGTCCTCAAAAGCAAGCATTAAAATACATAGACAAATGAGCCTTAGTTACACTAAAAACTTCTCACAGAAAAATAACCAATAGACAACATACAGAATAAGAGAAAATGTAAACTATACAACTGACAAAGTTCTAATATCTAGAATCTAAAATAAACTTCAACAGTTCAATGAGAAAAAATATATAAAGCAATTCAAAAGTAAGCAAAGAATATAAACAGATATTTTTTTGAAAGAGGACAAGCAGGCAACCAACAAATGTATAAAAAAAAGTTAAACATCACTAATAATCAGGGAAATGCAAATTAAAACCAGAGTGAGATATCATTGTGACAGTCATTTATGCCAGATATGAGAGACTATTTTATACCAGGCTATTATTAAAAAGTCAAAAAACAAGAGATGTTAGCAAGGATGTAGAGAAAAGTAAATTCTTATACATTATTGGTAGACATATAAATTAGTACAATTTATGGAAAATGATATGAAGGTTTTTCAAAGAACTAAAAATAGAACTATCATTCAATCCAGCAATCTCACTACTGGGAAAATATGTATACATATAAGCTATCTCCCTATATATGTGCATCTATAAAACTGTGTGCATATATATGTATGTGTGTGTCTATGTATATGTGTGTCTCTCTCTATATATGTATATATGTATCTATATATGTGTGTGTATACCTATATCTACATATCTGTGTGTGTATTTATATGTGTATCTGTATACACATATATATGTGTATATATAAAGTATGTATGTGTGTATTCCATTATATATACATAATGGAATACTACTCTGCCATAAAGACATAAAGAAGAATGAAATCATGTATTTTGTAGTAACATGGACAGAAATGGAGGTCATTATCCTAACTGAAATAACTCAGACACAGAAAGTTGAATACTACATGCTCTCACTTATAAATGGGAGCTAAACAATGGGTACACATGGATGTACAGAGTGGAAAAATAGACCTTGGACACTCCAAAATGGGAGTGGGGGAGGTTTGAAAAATTACCTATTACAATGTTCCCTGTTTGCATGATGAGTACACTAAAAGCCCAGACTTCACCACTATACAACATATCATGCAACAAAACTGTATTTGTACCCACTAAATCCATAAAAATAAGAAATTTAAAAAGGAATAGTAAATTAAAAAGTTAATACATTGTCAAGAAGAATACATGAAAAGAACATTCTCAATGAGTAGAAACTGAATATCATTAAACCATTAATACCCTGAATATCTAAAAGATCTACACACTCCATATGACCTTCTAAATAATATAAGTAGAATACACACACACACACACACAAATATCACAAACTGGTTTTTATCAACACAATAATCAAGGGAAAATAGTCAGGGGAAATCTAAGGAGAGTAATAAACCCTCTGATGTGGATAGGAACAGATATATTAGACAGTACAACTCAAAGTGGTGATAATTAAGAACTATAATTAAATTTTATTCTGCAATTATATTCTTCTGGAGTGAAAATGGTTAGACAAATCAGTGAGAAATATGGATAAAAATGAAAATTAGAAAATTGAAACCATGGTGATATTTTAATAAGTTATGTTTACATTTTGTAACATTGGTTTAAAGAGCAATTATATGATAGGATTGTTTGTTTTATTCTTGTAAATCTGTTTAAGTTCCTTGTAGATTCTGAATATTAGACCTTTGTCAGATGGGTAGATTGCAAAAATATTCTACTATCCTGTAGATTGCCTGTTCACTCTGATGATAGTTTCTTTTGCTGTGTAGAAGCTCTTTAGTTTAATTAGATCCCATTTGTCAATTTTAGGTTTTGTTGCATTTGCTTATGGAGTTTTTGTTATGAAATCTTTACTCATGCCTATGTCCTGAATGGTATAGCCTAGGTTTTCTTTTAGGGTTTTTATAATTTTGGGTTTTACATTCAAGTCTTTAATCCATCTTTAGTTATTTTTTGTATAAGATGTAAGGAAGGCGTCCAGTTTTAGTTTTCTGCATATGGCAGCCAGTTTTCCTAGCACCATCAAAAAGTGGGTGTTTCAAGGCAGTGTCCTGAAGGATGAGGGGAGCACTCAAGTGGGAGGGAGGGGAAAACTAAAACTTTGTTACTCTAAGCAAATATCACAACAAAAACAGCCTTGTAACAAGAGAAGATAAAATGTAAACAAATTTCAACAAAAATGTAACCAGAAGCTTATCAGATCACAGGAAGAGTCATCACTAGAGTCAGAAGGCAGATGCTGGGGATCTTGCCTTTGGAGTTGGGGCCTCCCTAGCACAGGATAACAGCAGACTTCAGCTCCTCTTTCAAGTAAGCTCCGTTTATTAAGACTAATTGTTACTTTGGGCACCCTCTGTTGTTTGTTCAGGAAGGCACTTACCAAGCAAGCAACATTGAAACAGTGGCTCCGGGAGCAGTGTTCTGGGAGCAGTGCTCGAAAATGCTCTTCTGGACTTGAACAGTCATTGTGGGAGCAGTGTCTGGGGATATGTTCCAGGACGTGTGTTAATTTCTGGGCTTTTAGCCAAATCTTACACAAGTTGTTAACCTTTTCACCTTTGATGCCCTGCCTCTTATAGATAGAGGCATATTTTTTTAAACGGCGTTAGTGTGGCCAATTTTTCCTCTCCCCACAGTGGGCAAAGAACATGAACAGACATTTCTCAAAAGAAGACATTTATGTGGCCAACAAACATATGAAAAATTGCTCAACATCACTGATCATTAGAAAAAATGCAAATGAAAACAATGAGATATCATCTCATGCCAGTCAGAATGGTATTTATTAAGAAGGCAGAAAACAACTGATGCTGGCAAGGCTGTGGAGAAATAGGCAAGTTTTTACACTGTTGGTGAGAATGTAAATGAGTTCAACCATTGTAGAAGACAGTGTGGCGATTTCTCAAAGACTTCGAGGCAGAAACATCATTGGACCCTGCAATCTCATTACTGGGTATATACCCAAAGGAATATGAGTCATTCTACTGTAAAGATACATGCACATGTATGTTTATTAAAGCACTATTTACAATAGCAAAGACATGGAACTGACGCAAATGCCCATCAATGATAGACTAGATAAAGAAAATATGGTACATATATACCATGGAATTCTATGCAGCCATAAAAATGAGTAAGATCATGTCCTTTGCAGGGACATGCGTGAAGCTGGAAGCCATTATCCTCAGTGAACTAACATAGGGACAGAAAACCAAACACTGTATGTTCTCATTCATAATTGGGAGCTGAACAATGAAAACACATGGACACAGGGAAGGGAAACAACACACACCAGGGCCTGGAAGGGGGCTAGAAGGGAGGGAGAGCATCAGGACAAATAACTAATGCATGCAGGGCTTAAAAACTAGATGACGGGTTGATAGGTGAAACAAACCACCATGGCACACATATACTTATGTGATAAACCTACACGTTCTGCACATCTATCCCAGAACTTAAAGTAAAATAAAAATTGAAAAGTAATAATAAAATAAAGAACAATTATAGTCAGGTCTACTGAGTACCACTGAAAAAAAATTCAGCCTCTAATATTTTCATAATAAGAAATCATAAATTAATAATATAAATATATATATATATATTTTGTACTACTGGAAGAAAAGTTTGACATTCTGAGCACTTACTATGTTGGATTCAATAAATGGAGTGATATGTAGTCATTGTATTAGATATGGTAAGAAATCTGGAAATGATTTAAAGCATATGGAGGATGTGCATAGATTATATGATAATGCTATTTCTTTTTATAAAATAAAAGATCACCTGTGATTTGGGATCTTCAGGGGTTTACGAATGAATTTTCTAGAAATACCAAGGGACAATTGTATACAAATTACTTAGTATCTAGCTCATTGTAGGTACTCAGTAACATATTTGCTAAATGAATGAATCGATATTATTAGAAATGCAGGGCTAGGCCGGGCATGGTGGCTCACACTTGTAATCCCAGCACTTTGGGAGGCCAAGGCGGGTGGGTCAAGAGGTCACGAGATCGAGACCATCATGGCCAACATGGTGAAACCCTGTCTCTACAAAAATACAAAAAATTAGCCAGGCATGGTGGTGTGCACCTGTAGTCCCAGCTACTAGGGAGGCTGAGGCAGGGGAATTCCTTGAACCCTGGAGGCAGATGTTGCAGTAAGTCAAGATCACACCACTGTACTCCAGCCTGGTGACAGAGCAAGATTCCATCTCAAAAAAAAAAAAAAAAAAAAGAAAAAAGAAATAAATAAAATGCAGGGTTAGCAGTTCAGAAAAGAGTGACTGAGAGATGCCATCAAGGATCTATGACTCAATTTTTCCATTGCCTCATCCATAGGGTGTTAGAGGACTGCTCCAACTCCAGGCATCATGTGGCCATTAAGAGCACTGAGAAAAGAATAAGGAATGGCTTTTAGTCTGTCTTTGTATCAGACAAGTAAAATATTTGCAAGCCCCCCTTAGCAGAACTGTACTCTTTTTGTGTATAACTGGGATATATCCTCTTCGCGCTAAAATAGATCTGAGATCATAATTATTTAGTAGTCTGTGTATCTAAACGGAAGGAATCAAAATGAAAATCAGACATTGAATGTAACATTTATGTTCAACAAGTAAAACTTCAGCAAATGAAAATGAAATGAATGCTAAATATAAACATATTTTTAGCTTATATCAAGTCAAAACTCTTCTTTGTTTAGTGCAAAAGTACTATTACAAATCCAAAAGAAGAAATACTAGAAAATTAAGAAATGGACAAAAAATTATCCCGATTGATCTTCTATCTTCCAATTTTGTCACATACAACTAATCCTCCACTTAGCCTCAGAGTGATACTTTTACAAATGTGCTTTCACTCCAGTCCTCTGCTCAAAACACTACAGTGACTTCAGCAAAATCCTGCTAAAGAAAAGTTAAAAGTTATCTTATATAATCCAATGCCTATATCCTTTCTCTTAGTCTTCTAGTCACAAGAGAGGTGCTTCAACATGAAAATTTATAAACCTCCACTTCTCTCTTGTCAGCTCCCATTTGTCTTGCATGATGGCTATAGCCTCAGATTCCCTGACAAAACATGAGCAAACTTGCTGTGTGTTATTCAGACCAGGGTTATAAAGAACTAATCATTACTTTCTTGACTTTTTCCTGTCTTCTAACTGAATGCAGATGATGATAGACATGGGCAGAACCAAGGAGAGAAGTATCCTTCAATCTCTTCCTGGAAAAAAGCCAGCCACCAGAGAACGAACAGACACACACAGGCAAATATGCTCGGACCATTACATGAATACAAAACAAAATTGTTTGTTAGTCTCTTAAAATTGATAGATCTTAATTGAAACATTCTTATTAATACTGATGATGAGACTATTCATTCCACTCTACTGAGAATCCCCTCTTCCCTCTTATCCTAATTGATATCCCTGGAGTAGGCATGAATATATGACAACTTAAGATGTATTCTTTTTTCACATTCCGTAACTTCTAAGATATTTTTCTCTCTTTTTAAGCCTTAGGGGTATAAAAAGCCTCTCCAGGCTGAACATGGTGGTTCACACGAATAATCCCAGCACTTTGGAGGCCAAGGCAGGAAGATCAATTGAGATTTGAAGTTTGTGATCAAGCTGGGCAACATGGTGAGACTCTGTCTCTACAAAAATTTAAAAACAAAAAATAAGCTGGGCATGGTGTTGCATGTCTGTAGTCCTAGCTACTTGGGAGGCTGAGGTGTAAGGATAACTTGAGCCCAGAAGTTTGAGACTACAGTGAGCTGTGATCAGCTGCTGCAGTCCAGCCTGGGCAAGAGACCTTGTTTCCTGAAAGACAGAAAGAGAGAGAGGGAGAGAGAGAGAGAGAGAGAGAGAGAGAGAGAGAGAGAGAGAGAGAGAGAGAGAAAGGAGAGAAAGAGAGTGAGAAAGAAAGAGAGAGGAAGGAAGGAAGGAAGGAAGGAAGGAAGGAAGGAAGGAAGGAAGGAAGGAGGGAGGGAGGGAGGGAGGGAGGGAGGGAGGGAGGGAGGGAGGGAGGGAGGGAGGAAGGAAGGAAGGAAGGAGAAAAGAAAAGAGAAGAGAAAAGAAAAGAGAAGAGAAGAAAATAAAAAAGGAAAGAAAAGAAAAGAAAAGAAAAGAGAAGAAAGGGAGGGACGGGGAGAGGGAGAGAGAGAGGGAGGGAATCTTTCCAACTACGCTGATAACCAGGGGTAGAGGGTATCAGTCTTTACAAGACACAGCCTCTGTTTTTAGTAGCTTAAGTTCTTCCAACTGAATAATCTTTAGGGTATCATTATTGCTACCTCATAATTGCTATTATCGTGATCTTTTTTAATGATTGTATAAGTGTGTGTGTGTTGCTGTCTGCATTGCTATATTGCTTATTTCCCCTGCAATTTGCAACTCCTTTTGCATCTATTTCCTCATTAAGAAAAAGTCTGATTTGATCTGTTAGTCACTAAGCAATATGGAATGTTTTATTACATACTATTACTGGTTCTACATTTTTAGAAATGGTATCTCAATTATTGCTTAATAAAAAACTTATTAGACGTTAATTTTTCTTATTTTAGAGGTAATAAAAGTAAAGTGCAAGGAAGTTAAATAACGTGTCCAAGGTCACATGGCTAGTAAATAATTAAGCAAAATAGAATTTAAACACTATTCAATACTGTTTTTTTTTTTTTTTTTTTTTTTTTTTTTTTTTTTTTTTTTTTAACTAATCTACCCTATTGGCCATTGAGAAAATGAGGAATGACTTTCTTTGGTTCAGGTGTTAATTTCTGATTCAATTAGTGGTGCTCAGAATGACAGTATTATTTAGGACATAACCTGGAGACATTTTATAAATTATAAACAGGTATTTTTCTCAGAAGATTTAGGGTATCAGAGTGATTCAATACTGTAAACTGTCCATATCAAATATTAGATATATTGATTAAGCCTGATCTCCTCTTCCTCCTCCTCCAACTCCTTTTTTTCTTCTTCTCTCTCTCTCTCTCCTCTAACTCCTTTTTTTTGTCTGTCTCTCTCTCTAATTTTTTTTCTCCTCTATCCCATCTATAAGTTTGTCTCTGGCTTTATTTAAACTCTGTCCTCAGTTACACCATCACCATAGATACATATATATTGTTTAAGTAAACTCCTTATTTCTAAGATGATAATTGATCCCACATAATAATATTTTTATTTAAAATTTAAAAGATATTGAGGCCAATAAATTAATTTAAATTTGCAAACTTGTTACTATAGTATAATGATATCAACATAAAATGTATTATGCTGTAATTGAGAATCAAAATTTTATAAAAATTTTGTATTGCAAATAGCTTTAAATATAGAACAAGAACTAAATTAGAAAAGACTTTGAATTTTTAAAAGATAAGACAGACACAAAAATGACTTGCTCTCACTTTATGTGAACATATATTACTTAGGTTATTTTCCATTTGCCACTTTATGAAAATCCAAACCATTGCTATATAGAAGTGTGAATTGATAGCTAGTATTTAATATCAAAAAAACTTGTAATTTGTCACACTGGGAAACACTTTATACATATCTTTGCGTTGCACTATGTCATAAGACAACAAGATAGTCTCCAGTTTGACACATCAGAAATGCAATTTAATTCTGTCAAAAGAAATACAGGAAAGATATAGCTATTTCTGACTTCACAGTATAAACAATATACAAGGTTTTTTTAGTTGTTTAAATGAAACATTTTTTTTAACTGAGAGCATGAAATGCTGAAAGAAAAATAAAACAGTGAGAAATTATTTTATTCTTTCAAAATTATATACTATATGTTTGGAACTTTCAATTAGATTTTTTAGAGTAAAATAGTTTGTCATGCTTTTACAATGAAAATAAAATTAGCAGATTTATAATGCCAGTTAATAGTCTCAATGGTTATATCACATCAGTGAATTCTGAGAATTTTGAAGACATTAACAATTATTAATATTATCATCTGATTATTTAAAAAGTAAATACTAAAGTGCATATAATCAATTTTAGTTTTTGAATTTTAGGACCTTAAATTTGGTTAAATTCAAATTTATGGATTTAACTGTATCATGTATGATAAAATATGAAAACAATATGTTTGAACAGGGAAATTAGGCATAAATATATTTTAAATAGGGAAATTATGCTTGAAGACACTATTTAGGTGGAAATTTATCAATTGTAAGTGTTGAAAAATTAACTAATTTTAGGCCCAAACAGTGCCTACAGTACCCACAGAAAACTGGGTATCTTGCATTATCAGATAAGAAATACTTGTATTTCTCATTATTAGATTAGGAATATTTGAATTTCTAACATGTTCTATCTTCAGGTATTAAGAAACATCACAAACACTAAAAACAAAAGCAAAAAATCAAACACATTTTATTCAAGGGAGAAGACTTAACATATTTTCTAAAGCAAATCTTTTTTATTGAAGTCCTGCTGTTGTGGCTGTAATGGTAACGCTGATTTTGATAAACTATCTCCTGGAGGTTATGAGTGTGAGTAAAACATGCAAAGACATCTCATCAATGCATAATCATAGTTTGCAATTTGACTCCAACATTGGGACATATATTCTGAGAGATATTTGTTTCTTCCATGTTATGCGCTTGGGAGATGGGTTTAAGAGGCCCACTTATATGCTATTATGATATAGCAATTTCCACGTTACACTTCTGAATCTGCTCAGAATGTCTTCATTTAATAGTTTAAATTTCTAACATGATTTTTGGCAGATAGTGGGTAATCATGTATACATATATATATACACACACACACTTGTTATTAAATGAGTAAACAAATATAAAAATTAAATTTTCTGTGTATCTCATTATATAATGACATACATTTAAGTGGAAACCTTCATAATATGAAAAATTAATCAATCCTTCGATTTTGTAATAGGGATTTTTTCTGTGGATTTACCTAATGATCTACTCATGTGTCTAGAAAACTACATTATTAACTTTTAACTTTAATAAATTAATCAAAAGTGTGTATTTTTACTGACATACTGGCATATAATCTGCCCTTGAGAAATGGCACTGTTTTTCTGAAATCTTTTTTCTTTGTTGATTTGTTTTGTTTTATTCTAAGATAATGGAATGATGAAATGGCATACAAATTCACTGACTGACCAACAAGGTACCGGAGAACGGAGAACGTAGTCATTACTTTATATACGTTATTTCACTAATCTCTTATGATCCTAAGAATGCCTGTTATTATTTGTTTTTATCTGTGAAAGCAAAGTTAATCAACATAGCTTTAAAAAGGTGGCAGTCTATTGTAGTGCTAAATGAACAGAAACTTCACAATTGACAAATTGACCTTGGCTAAGATATCTATCTGAATTTTAATTTTGTTCTTCCATGAAATCAGAATAATAGTACTCACAGCTTAAGTTGTTGTGAGAATTACATGATATTATTAATGAGAAAAGTATAGCACAGTGCCTGGTACATAAAAATGTTCGATATTTGTTAAGAGAGAGCAAGATAAAATAATGTGTCAAAGATCACAAAACCATGAACGAGAGCAGGGAATCTGATCATTTTATATTGTCCTTTGTCCATGTATTCCACAAAATCTGCACTGGTTTAAAATTACATAGAAAATACGAACTTTTGAATAAACTTTAGGTTTTCTAATTATCTATTACTTTTTAAAATTATTTTAATATATATCTCTAGTTGCTTTCACTGATTAAGTTAACTATGTTTATGACAGTTAGCATTATCTTATCAAACTTAAAAACTTTACAATTCTTTGCATATCTGTATAGATTTAGTAGTTCACATAGAAAATTCTCTAAACTGACACTAAAAGGATATTTGTATGAAAAGATTGTAGGACAGTGTGGTAGAGCAGACATGCAGAGATACCAGTAAGTGTAATTCAGACGGATAGATCGTAATTTCAAGGGTTTATTGAGACAGACAAACAGTTTTCATCAGGTAAGTTGGTATCTCTAAGTACTCCTTAAGTTTTCACTATCATGCCTGCTTGTCATTCCTATTAAAGTTCTCAAGGTTGATTTCTCTTTCAACAGTACTGGTTTAAAAAAACAACTGAATGCACTGTTGATTGTTTGTGTCCTGCTGCAGTGTAGACCCAACATGAATTAACAAATGGACTCATAATCAGATAGCTAAGGATCAGGTTCCCTCATTCCCCAAATTCCTTGCAAATGGGATGCCCTAAAAAGCAACAATACTTCAAGGAAACATAAAAACAAAAGCTTCTTGGACTATAGACATAGGAGTTGGGGCAGTGACTTTTCATGTAGCACGTCACACTGGCTATTAATATGTTGGTCTCCTGGCTCAACACCCACCTTCTAATTTCCCCTGTGCATTGCTGGGTTGGGGTTATGCAAACTACATTTCTTTTTTTTTTTTTTTTTTTTTTTTTTTTTGAGACGGAGTCTCGCTCTGTGGCCCAGGCTGGAGTGCAGTGGCCGGATCTCAGCTCACTGCAAGCTCCGCCTCCTGGGTTTACGCCATTCTCCTGCCTCAGCCTCCCTAGTAGCTGGGACTACAGGCGTCCGCCACCACGCCCGGCTAGTTTTTTGTATTTTTTTAGTAGAGACGGGGTTTCACCGTGTTAGCCAGGATGGTCTCGATATCCTGACCTCGTGATCCGCCCGTCTCGGCCTCCCAAAGTGCTGGGATTACAGGCTTGAGCCACCGCGCCCGGCCTGCAAACTACATTTCTCTTGCCAACTGACATTCTGTTAGGTGCTTCCAATAGAAGGTGCTGGTAGGTAATGAGAATGTGGAAGGACAAGCAAAACCTGTTTCTAACACCAAGAAGTAGCATTTACTGTGAATGACTGAAACAGCATGGGGGTGGTATGATTTGTGAACCCAGCAGTCCAAGAAGAAATAGTATTTGTTGTTGCTGATTCTCTCCTTATTTTTGTGAATCCAGAATAGAGTACAAGAGCATTTTCAATCATGTTTTAGCAAGTTTGGGTACATAGACTCCAGTCTGGGAAATTAATATCTTGTGTGCTCCAGATATTATCTTTTCTTTCTTTATGGTCTTCTCTTGGCTAGTCTTTGGTTGTACTTATAGCCCTTCTGTGTCCTTTGAGGCCAATTTCCTATAGTAAATGTCCAGTATTTGAACTATTGACAATGGCATCAATTTTCTTTATCTGGCTGATGTATATGATACAGATTCTCAAAGCTCACATAGAAGAGATATTTTCACATTTATGTTGGATATTTAATAACTCTGATCCTAAAATATAGATGTTCTTCAAAATTGTTCCATTCATATACACTTTTTGCTGTTGCTAATGACTGCACTTATCTATACATATTATTAAGAGATATGTAAACCAGTTCTCAGATTGTGGTTCTAATGAGACCTACTTAGTCTCTAACACCGCATTTTAGGAGAAGAAATACTGAGTTCTCATGACATAGATAATTTCATCAACACTTTTAAGAAATAAAATTATGCTATTGATCTCCGAGTGGCCTAAGTATAGAAATAGAATATTTAGCATAAATCCATCTCTCATAGATCTAAGACCATAATGCTCTGAAATGAACCAGAATCATTTTTTTATTCTGAATCATGAATATGCATTTGCTTAGTGATCACTAACAAATACACATTTTTCCTCATGAAATTTGAATTTATGATTAGCTGCATCTTTAAATTGAAAAATAAATGGTATGTTTTATCCAACTGATTAAGCACAAAAGCTCTAGCATCTAAATAGCTATTTTTGAAAGCAAACTTCTCTAGTCACTACCTCTTTGGCTCTAGTCAGACTATAAAATACCTCTGGATTTTGGTTCCCATTCTGTGAACCACGTAAAACAATACTGTCAGCATTGCAGGATGGTTTTAGTGATTAAATAAGGTGACACTTGGAACAGTGCTTGAAACTTATTAAACCCTCTATAATTATTAGTTAATATTATTATTACTATTACTATTTTCTCTAAAATGGCAGACAACTGTTTTAAATAAACAACACTAAAGGAACATTTTCACAGATTATCATTTTGAATGACAGTATATGATTTGTTTAAAATAATTTGCAGATTCAAAGTAAATATTAGTGTTCTTACAATTAAAATGTCACTACAGAGTGCATTTACAGTAATTATTTGAAACATAATTGGCAGACGCTACTATATATAGTTTATTTTTGATTGTGTGGGCATTATATACATGTTATGATTGTTTGATGCACGGTATTATATCGGGTTTAAATTTTACTAAAATAAGTCAAAATTTTAATAATACTAGTTTGTTGGGCTGTATCTTTGTATCATACCATAGGCTAAGACCTATGATAAGAGGCAAATAAAGAATGCTAATATAGTCCATGCCTTCTCAAAACTCATGATATGCCTAGGCTGGATGGACATATTGTCTAGTAATTATAACATGATACGATGAACATTGCACCAGAAATATGCTCAAAACTCTGTGAGAACATGAAATCTTGATAATAACAATGATACCTAGCATTAAAGGTATTCTTCAGAGATTTCAATGAGGGGATGATTTTTGAGTTAATAAATGCAAAAGAGGAGCAAGATTTTAGGTGAGAGATTGCCACAGAACATGCACAGAGGTATTCAAAATGGCCCCTTTTTTGTAAATCTTCAAGCAATATCATAGTTCAATTGCATATCTGACATTGATGAGAGCTATGGTGTAAAAGAGAGGAGAAAGAACTGAGAGAGAGAAATATTAAGCTAGTTGCATGAAATTCTTATCAGTGTGTAGGTGTAGTCCATTCTCACTCATCACGCTTCCCTTTGTCTTAGTCACAAATATATTCTTTTGGAGAATATTCTTTTAATCTGTCAGAAAAAAATTAATACTTCGATAATATTTCTTTCTAATTTATACCTCTAAATGTTACTCATCATGTTGGATGTATTCAAAATTTATATATTAAATACATGTGTATTACATATTCTGTGAGTTATTCTGTAAATTCATATCTAAAATAATTACCAAGGCTCCAGTTATATGGATTTTAATTATCCTCAAATCAGAAATCTTTTTGGAAAATTTCATGTGATCTTGATCTTTAATTTTGTATGTGGAAGTTAGAAAACAAAACTTTTACCCTTAGTCTTTGAGTTTAGGTGAGTTAAAAGCAACAGCTTCCTGCTTCAGAGTTTATTATTTGTTTTGGACAGGCAGGCTATTAATGAACAACTGAAACCTACTTTTAAACAGAAATTCCTCCCCAGAGCCTACTATGAAGTGTATGATCACTATTCACTCTACTGACAAAACCTGGTACGTTTAATGAACATCCAGGGTTAACCTATAGCTGTGCAACTCCCTGGCTTGTCTTTTTGAGATGAGAGTTCCACAGCATGATGAAAGACACTCTTCTCTCTCCTAACTAATGAGAAACAAGCCTACTGTCTGGGCAAAAATAGTGCAGAGAATGTGCCTCAGAGGGATCACTGAAACTATCCAGAAAATTATATTCAGGATCATTACTGATCTCAGTATAGTATTTTTCATATCTTTACTTGGAAAGGACATAAATTAGAATTTGAAAGCACATGGTGGAGAGTCAAATCATTGACTCTAATACAGATAGTTATCTATCTAGAAAGAATTATTTCACATATTATTTAATTACAAATCTCATAAAACATCTGTGTTATTTTCTCTATTAGGTTATCTAAGAACAGATTGTACAGTATTTTCCTAGACAAAACAGCTAGTTGCATGAATAAAGGAATCTATAACAGGGCAATTCATTTTGGCCAATATCCCAAGTTGGACAGTAAGGAATTAATATACCTATTTTCTAATGCAGAACCTTATAATTGTAAGTAGAATTTGCCCTTCAAATTGATTCACCAACTCCTGGGAACATTAAAGGGTATCCCTGCACTGTCTTGTTCTCCTCCAATTCATTCCCTATATTTTATTCAAAGAGATCTTTCTATGAGTCAATTCTGATAACTTTCCAGGAAATCTGCTGGAATAAGTATAGTCAGAAAAATACCTTCCCTGAAAACTCCTCCCACCTTTATAATCCACAACAATGAATCACAGCAGACTTATTAAATAGTGTAATATAAACTATGTATCTATTCTTCTAGCTATCTTATGCAGTATAATTTGGATCAATTTGAAAGAGTAGGACAAAAGTCTGCATATCAATCCTGTGAGCCCAGTGTAAGTAAGTGGAATACATTCTGAAGAGGTCACTATAATATAGCCTAATAAATAAAGGTCTACCTTCTTAAATCCGTTGGTACATCTGTCTATTAAAAATCAGAGTATCTCAAATTTAAATAGGCAATACTTTCATAAACAATACAACTCCAGTAGAATTTGAAGTAATAGTTGTAGAATAGAGAGAATATAAATAGTCTCATGTAAATTCAGGTCTATATGAGATACCTTAATGAATGATCCACCTCTCTTCCACAAAGATTATTCTTAAGATATTTATGGATCTCAGAAATGTGGATGAAACACAATGAAACCTTTAATAACAATTCTAAAAACTAAAGGTTTGGGAAAGGCATTAAAAATATTGAAAATATCCACAGAGCCAATCTATCTCAGTGGATGAATAATAACATCAAAACTAAAGAAAGGGCCTTGCAGGCACTATTGAATATTTTTGCATAATCCTCATATGCTAATAGGAAGGGTGAAAGACTAGAGACAGGATAACTAGTGCAAGTAGGAGAGGCACGGGATACCTAACCTTTGCAGGAAAAACTTTAGCTTGATTAACTAACCAGAGATACACACATTTGAGGGGTTTATTCTAATGCAACGTTTCCTCATCAGGCTTGTTCAGCCAGAATTGGGTAAGCAAGCTAAAGTCTGACATCTGTGTGGTACACAGATATCTTTCTCAGGAATCTTGAATGCTTCTACTTGTAGCACTTAGATTCTTCCATCATTCTTTCATAAACCTAAATTCAAATAAATAAACTAACCTATTTAAATTTAAAAGCTGATTTGATGAAAGTATTAGAAAATGATAAGCTGATAATTTTATTTTCTTTTATGGCTCTATTGAAAGAATACATTAGTTTAAAAAATCAGACATACAGCTATTGAATTATTTATGAATCAATTTTGTAATCATTTCCAGCCCCTGATTTTACGTTTTACCAAAAATACAATGTCAATCAACTTATCCCATGCTGTAGATTTGCATCTAAATCTGGGATGGGGAATGATGTTTAAGTGCTGTCATGGTTTCAGAGAAACACTAATGTTTTCTTTGATGTTATATGATAACAGAGGCTCCTACTGATCATCCAGTACCCGTCTGATTCTAAGCTGGTAGTCCCCAGAATTGGCTGCATATTTTCCCTTCATTTCGTTTCATGGGCTTTACAGGCCTGGAAGCTATTTCTTCTATGTTCATGCTATGTTGGAATACACTAGAATGGTCCCACTGCAGCCCCCAAGAAAGTTAAACATAAAACTCACCAGACTATGAGGCTCTTTGAGGCCTTTCCTGTCTGTACACCCAGGCACTATTTCAATTTTGTTTATCCCAACTTTTCTTAGTCTCTACTTGGAAAATTTGTCATGTAACCTCTCTGCATTCAGAGCTAGAGGTGTCAAAGTAATTAGAGGTGTTTGCCTAATCACAGACCTATTGTGGGATACAGAGTATAGGGTTCATTTTCTAAACATTCATCACTTTCACTTCTACCAATCCCTCAAAACACCCAAAGCAGAAATTATTCTTTCTAGTGAGAAACATGAGAAAAGCCTGTTTATAATTATGATGTATCTTTCAAGACTTTTATCTCTCAATTGCTGTAATGGCCTAGGTTTTCTAATCATAAAAGTCAAAGAAAGAGACTTTTATTCTATTATTTGTGATACACCATCCTTTGAATTTGGGCACATAAAAGCATATCTGCTTGAATAAGAGGAAGAGAAAACTGTTTTCCTAAAGGGAAAAACAATTTTTGAATAAAAATAATCTCTAGTTAAAAATATCAAAAACATGCATAAGAGTAACATATAAAAATGAAAAAGAGTAACATACAAAAATGAAAAAGTGTAAAAGGAAAGATGAATTATTTCACTCCCAATGAGTGGAAAATTATACACATAAAGTAAAGACAATGTCAATTGAGAGACTAGAAAAAGATATTATGTTAAATATGATATAATAATGTTAATATTTTAATAGAAACATTTTGCTACAAATATATAAAGAAAAGAAAAACTGGAAAATTAAGAGACAGTCATAAAGATTTAATTTAATAAATAAATAATAAATGCAGAGTGTTTTTAAACACAGTAATCATCAAACAAATTAAAAATACATAACCTTTATTTACTTATTAGTTTGACAAAGCCTAAAAAAGACTATATATACCTTGGGGATGTGAGTGTATAAAAAATCAGACCCACTTACACGGTTCTGGATATATATAAAAACTGCTCTACTATTTGTAGGACAACTTAATCACGATCATATCTATATCTATATCTCCATAGAATATGTGCATACACTGCTTTATAAATCTGACTTTAGTTATAAAATATTATCTAATGTATTAATTTATAGTTGTTCAATCTATATGTATAAGTCACGTAGTTATGAGAGCAAAAACTAAAGTATCCTGCATTAGGGAGTCTACTAAATTCTGATAGTTCTATAAAATGGAAGATTTTTGTTCCATTAAAATGATGATGTTGACCTACCTTACATGTATTTGCATATACATATATATATATATAAGAATCTTAAGATTTGTGATTTTTATAAAACTACTTGTAGAGTACAATCATACCAATGAAAATCTGTTTGCCGAACAAATATTTTTCTGGAACTACTATGTATTAGAACCTGTGTTAAGAACTGGGAAGAAAATGTTGAACACAATAATTGTAATCTTTTCCTCATGCAGTTAACAGCCTAGTAGAAAAGAAAGGGAATCCTTAATGAATGGTCATAGAACCTCTACCCTGGCTTTTCTTTGTTTCACTTCCACCTAATGGAATTAACACATTTATATCAAACCTGGCTCTATATTCCATATGTTCATTCAAGAAATATTCTTCTAGGCACTGAAATGATAACATTGAACAAAGTTCACCTATCAATACCCTTGTGCATAAGAAAAAAATGTAATAAAGGCTCATTTAAGATCGAGATTATGAACTTTTGGAGGCCATAAATACATTTATTTCATGTATGTCTAACTAATCTTTTTTCTTATTCCATAAGTGTATAAAATAGCTTGTCATAATTACGATGCAATTTCATGGCCCTTGATAACTTCCAATGTGCTGCATCGTTACAGAATAAGTTGGAACCAATTTCCCCCTTATAAAAGCCCCCTAAGATTTTATCTGAACCTCTTTCTCCAGTGTTATTTAACATTGTTCATGCTCACATATTGTTGAACTTTCCAAGTTGCCTTTTTTTGCGGAGTTTTACATATTTCCCATTTTTCCCATGTATTAGTTGGTCTCTCAATGTAGATCCTCAAATCCAACCCACTCTTCAAATTCTAGCTCTAATATTATCTCCTCAATCTTGTGTTCCTGATAAATGTTAAATCTCTGTTTCTAAACCCTCAGTGAATTTGGCCAGCATCTCTCTTGCTCTCTTGTAGCGTTTTCTATGCTGTATTATGGAATTTGTACACATGCACGCACACACACACAGATTCATGTGTTTATATATGAAATATATATCATATATAGACATATATATAGTCTTGTTTGACACTATAGTTTTCATGAGAAGATTCATGTTTTAATTAATTTCTATATTCAAAGTACTTACCACAGAAATAAAAATTATTTTAAATATTAAAAATACATTTATTATCTAATACATGATAGACCTTATTCTAAGTACTGTATGTATATAGCTTCATATAACCATTCCAAATGTATGTGTTGTTGTTATTATTACAGAATACTAGATTAATCACCCAAGACTCATTTTTAAGGAGTTTATTGAAAATAGTAATACACATAGGGGAATGTATTTTCCTTGACAAATTTTTTCAAGTGGCGTTGCATCATCTACTCATTCCTTCTGCATTTGGCCAAACCCTGATATTCTCTAAAGCAGAAGATACGTAATAGCATTTCTCTGTACAATGACCATTATTATGTTAGCCATCATGGATTATACACTAATGAAATAGGCCTCGGTTGACCATAATCACAGGGCTCTGATTCTACCTCTGTCATCCCGTTTGGTTCATGAATATGCTCACATGATATACTGTTTATTTGAACTTGCAAACTTGAAGCATCTGAATAATACAAAGTTTTAAAACTATCAAAATCAGTTTTGTTTTACCTCAAAAATATTTTCCTTGTTTCTAAATTTCTTATTTGTATTTTTTTGTGCTATTATACTCCATGTTTCTCAGAAAACAGCATTCTTTTTCTTATTGTTTCTCTTTTTTCATAAATTAAAACATTTAATTTTCTTGATCGTTTTCCTGTAATACCTACCTTTTGTGTTCCCTTTAGACCTCTTTACTAAAACCCCTGGTCAAGGAGGTGACTACTTTCTGTGCCCTAAACATTCGAATAATGAGGCTGCAATTCCTCATTATAGTAAATGGTTGGAAATCAGTCTTCAGAGACAAGATCTATTAGTTACATAATGAAGCAGGACTAAGGAATGATTTTTCTTCTGCTGGCTGTTGCAGTTTGTGGAACAGTGTTACCAAGCTCCCTTGCAGGCTCTCCTAGACATAACTGTTCTCTTTCTTTCACAGATCAACTGCATTTATTGTGTTATTCTTACCTTACATAATCCTCTCCCTGTTTATTGTGGGAAAATGATGTTGCTACATAATTTTCTGGCCTTCTTTCTTCTTTTGTTTTGGAACAGCAACTGCAACTGTTCCTTTAGAGCTTTAAAAACATCAATCAGTTTCACAGCTAGAGGTAGAATGAGGAAGACTCAACCTTTTCTTTTTTTCTCTCTCGTTTTAACTCAGTTCTTCTATAACAACCACTTTTTTTTTTTTTCTTTTTTTTTTTTTTTCTTAAAGTGGAACGTGCTGGAGTGAAATTTTAAGAGCAACTGGAATTTTACCTCTGCCTGTGATCATACACAGGGGAGGCAGGGAAAAAAATTCCCTTCTCTAACCCAATCACTGCATCTTCCTAATCCTTCTTGATTCAGTTTTTTGATCACTTATTCTGGATCACTAGCTGACTATTATTTAAAACTACAATGGTGTTCCACCATTTGAGGAAACAAATATTTTCAAATGGCATTGCATCATCTACCCATTCCTTCTGCATTTGGTCAAACCCTGATATTTGAAAATAAATTATTACTATAATGTTTCTTATTTAAATCAATTTGTTTTGTATGTAGTGATTATAATATGAAAATGACTGTCTTCTTCTTTGAGGAAACTACTTACCTGGTTTTCACTTTTACAAGTACTTAAAATAGAAGGTAAGTCTGAAATAAGTCTGAAAATGGAGGGTAGGGTCAAACTATAGAGTTCTTTAAGGAATTCTCACCAAATTCTACTGGTGATGGGAAGACAAGTTTTTTGTTTACCAAATCTCCACTCAAATGCAATGTCAACAATTACAATTCTGTAACAGAATCTGTATATTTTATTATATGAAAAAATATCTCTATCTTGAATTATTTCTTAATTGCAGAACTTTAATATTTATCATTTATCATTTTCAGTCTGACATGTGCTATATGCTCAACAGACATGGATGATGCAGTATATTTTAAACTGATTTTTTGGTTAGCATAGTAATTAAGGAAATACTTTGACTAGAGCTCAGTTTTTAAAATGTCAATCCACCATAGTGCATAGCACAGCTTGGGCTTAGGAGTCAGTAAAAATATATAACTGAGGAATCACTTAGAAGCTGCTTTTTGTAGTTTTTGGCTAAAGATGCCACAGGTGAGATTTAGTAAGTTTAGGGATTATTGAGTTGAGAATAATAACAGAAAGGAGGATATTGTGCTAGTAGAAACTATGGGACTTAGTAAATAATTACCTTTGTTTGGAGAGAAAGAAGTAGGAATAAACTATTTTTAGTCTAGGCTGAGTAGGATACGTGAGGAAAATAAATTTCAAAAGAAAACAGCATGGGTGATGAAAGAAAGCTGGATTTTATTTTTAAAATCTAGGTACAATTCTCAGCCATGTAATACTGTGACATTGTGCAAATCTTTTCACTTATAGGATCTTTATGTCTCATCAGTAAGATGAAAATATTGAAGAAGACTATCTTCAAGGTTGAACTAAAATTATCAAAATGTCTTTAGACATTATTCCAAGAATTTTTATAAGTCATGAAGTATAAAAGGCAGGGACAGAGAGTGAGAGTGAAATGACATTGTTTTCAGATTGAAGGGAAAGTGCTTATTAATTTGTTTTTGTTTGAAAGTAAGAAAAAGATAATGTATATTGTAAAGAAGAGGAAATAAGTGCTAAGTTTTAGTACATAGCCCTGCAAGACATAAATAAGGAAAAGTATTAAAGTATTAACAAAACACACATGCACATAGTTTAGGAGTTTAGGATTTGCAAAAAAAAAAAAAAAAAGTCTACAGTAATAGTATGTATAATTAAATATTTGTCTATGTTATATTTGTCTTATAATATATTCTTTTTTTTTTTTTTTTTGAGATGAAGTCTCGCTCTGTCGCCAGGCTAGTGTACAGTGATGCAGTCTCGGCTTACTGCAACTTCAGCCTCCTGGGTTCAAGTGATTCTTCTGCCTCAGCCTCCTGAGTACCTGGGACTACAGGTACATGCCATCTTGCCCAGTTAATTTTTTATATTTTTCAGTAGAGACGGGGTTTCGCCATGTTGGCCAGGATGGTCTCAATCTCTTGGCCTTGTGATCCACCCACCTAGGCCTCCCAAAGTGCTGGAATTACAGACGTGAGCCACCATGACTGGGAATAAATTCAGGGCTGTTTTCTCAAGTTTCTGAGAAAGGTAAAAAATGAAGCTGCTTACTGAGTGAGAATACTAGGAATAAGGTTAAAGACATAATGGCTATAACAATATTTAGAAGCAGTTTGCATGAGGAAAGAAAGGATCTAACAAGCCAAAATTAAATGATTAAAAAGAAATAGAAATTACTTTTATTAGTAAGTAACATGAAATTTCATTAGATGAATAAACACACTTTCTCTAAATATTTCTCAGCTCTCACTTTACAGATTTGGAGGTAATAGAGGACATATTCTTGAATTGGCTAACAAAATTGTCTTGGATAGAAAATTGTACGAAGTCACTTGGATAGGTGATATTATAAGTCAGGGAACAAAGATATGTGAAGGAACTTGAAACTTTTTTTTTTTTTTTTTTTTTTTTTTGAAACGGAGTCTTGCTCTGTCACCCAGGCTGGAGTGCAGTGGCCGGATCTCAGCTCACTGCAAGCTCCGCCTCCCGGGTTTATGCCATTCTCCTGCCTCAGGCTCCCGAGTAGCTGGGACTACAGGCGCCCGCCACCGCGCCCTGTTAGTTTTTTTTTTTTTTTTTTCTTTTTTTTTTCTTTTTTTTTTTTTTTTTTTGTATTTTTTAGTAGAGACGGAGTTTCCCCATGTTAGCCTGGATGGTCTCGATCTCCTGACCTCGTGGTCCGCCCATCTCGGCCTCCCAAAGTGCCGGGATTACAGGCTTGAGCCACCGCGCCCGGCCCCAAGAAACTTTTTAATCAGGCTTAAGAGAAGATTCAAAGGTAGAGCTGGAAATTAGATTTATATTTCAGATTTTAAGATAAAAAATGGTAAAATTGAAATGATGACAAAATGTAAGACATAGTCACATCAAGGTAAATGGTGAGAATATGAGGTAGAGGTTACTGAAGCAGGTATAGGATGTCTGAGGTCAAGGTTTTGTTAGGGATATTAATGTAGCTATTAACATACCTGAAGTTTTCTTAGAATAATACAAACTATGCTATATACTACAGTTACATATTACAGTTTTCACAATACAAAGTATACATTCAGGAGATTGAAAACTCAGAATCCCAAAGATATTATTATGACTTTTCTTCAACTTTTCAGAGCTAAAGTCTAGTAGAAGAAATGGATAATAAGTAAACATTGAACATGTGTATAGTTATCTACAACAGTGAAGATTTTAAAGGGTGAGAACTTGATACTAAGTGAAAAACACAGGTAGCTAAAGTAGATATGGATTTTGTAACTCATGTGCGAAAAAATCCTCTCAAGAACTGACAATTTTAATCTAAGACATGACAAAAGTGTGGGAATTGATGAGATAAAGGCTCAGTGAAAGTACACCTGGAAGTGGATGTAAGAAAACCTCGAACTGTAGAATAGCTTGCATCATTCCCTCTTTTTGGTGTGGGGTTGCAAATGGAATCAAATAATACTGGTCCTTTATATCTCAAAATATTAAAACAAATTCTAACACAGTATAGCCAACAATGTACATAATAGAGCGAGTAAGTCTGTTTTCCCTTCTTTATAATTTGAATAACTATAAAGAGGGTTATTAACATGTTTTCAGTCTATAAGATGTAGAAATTGAATGTCATTTACTTAGATGTCAGTAAAAAAAATGGAAGGAAAACATATCAATTATGAGAGTACATGGCATTTGCACTGCTTTCTCAGAGCTCTAGATATTCTTTACTTAAAGGGGAAAACTAGAACCAGAGCCAGGGTGTCAAACTTCTTTCCTGCATAGGTACGTGATTACAAATACATTTTTGGCTAGTTTCATTGTTTTTCTTCACTGACAATGCTTGCTTTATTTCTAATATTGTATTCTCTGTCACTATATGCTCTGACCCTCCTGTCTGGTATCTGTCCTGAGCTATTCAGTAATTCTATGTCTGAGTATATATTTAAATAAAACGAAATCAGTATTTTGAAGAGTTATCTACATTGCCATATTTGTTGCCGCATTATTGGCAATAGGTAAAATATGAAAACAATGTGGCCATTGATGAATGAATGGATAAAGGAAATGCAGTGCACACACCCCCCCACACACAAAATGGAATAGTACCCATCTATAAAAAAATGAGGTTTTGTCATTTGAGACAACGTGAATGAATTTGGAGGACAGTATGTTAAATAAGATCATCCAGATACAGGTAGACAAATACTGTATGATCTGTCACATGTGGATGCTAAAAAAGCCAAATTCATAGAAGCAGAGAGTAGAAAGATTGGGGCAGGGCAGCAGCGTGGATAGTGAAAATAGAAAGGTGTTGGTAAAGGTTACAAACTGAGTTATAAGATTGATAAGTTCTGGGGCTCTGACATATAGCATGGTGACTCTGGTTATAACAGTGTGTTATTTACTTGAAATTTGAGAAGGAAGTGTATTTTTTTGTCTTCACCCTCCCCCAGCCACGCACACACATACACAAATTGTAACTATGGGTGATGAAGGATATGTTAATTGACTTGACTGTAGTAATCAGTACGCAATGTATGAATACACAATATATGAAATCATCACATTATATATCTTTTAATATACACAAATTATATGTGTCAAATAAAAAATTTAAATTAAAAATTTTTCAAAAACGTAAAACAGTAGAACACACACAAAAGATGAAGCATTTTATTTATTTATTTAGTGTTATTATTTTATGAGACGGAGTTTTGCTCTTGTCGCCCAGGCTGGAGTGCAATGGTGTGATCACGACGCACTGCAACCTCCGTCTGCAGGATTCAAGTGATAGAGTATTTATTTAAATTAGATCAAATTGGAACTTAATTGGGATTAGGCAGAATTTGGGTACTAAGTGCAGTACTAGCTTAAATGGGTACAATTAATGCATGAATTCATGACATTACAGATGGTGATTTGTAGTGGGCTGGTACTTTGTGGATGGTGTTTGTTCAGGTGGGGCTTGTGATTTTCCTTACAACCTCTCGTGGCACCTTGATTCCTCTTATGCCTATTTCTTCTACAACTGATGTCACCAAAAGCAATGCATGAATAAATATTTTTTCAAATGTTGAGAGTTGATAAGCCATGATCCCACTATGATACAAAATCAGTGCAATTTGTCAGGTACTTTTTATCATTTGATTTGGTTAAAACACCAATTCAGTACTTCAGTGGATAAAATATCATTATTTCAGCACATTTCTTAAAGCTTATTTTGAGAAAGCTATAAACAAATAATTGAATCAAAACTGAACTGGGGCATATGAAGAATAGTTTCGAAACTAAACACAATGGAAAATCGTAGATGGAAATTTCACAGAGAAAGCTTCCTTATGGGACATTTGGGATGAATTTTGAAAAATCAAAATACCTTCAAGTGATGCGAGTTGCAGATTAGAAATACTATAGGTAAATGTAGAAGACTAAAAAAAAGATAAAAGAGTAAAAGCTTTTTGAAATGTTGATGTCTTCCTCCAGATAGGATAGAGCTACTAATCTAAATGTGATATTCATTCTAATGAGAGTACTAATTGAAATGAAAGGAATAAATAAAATTGCAACTAAATATAGAGGGAACAAAGAAAAAAGACAGAGTACAGAGGATAAGCAATCCTTGCAAGGAACTAAAACATGTCTTTGGTTTTTGCTCCTACTACCTTCTATCCTAAAGACCTCAAAGCCTATAGTTTTGTCATTTATTTGAAACTTACCCTTTCTTTATGTAATGAAATGTACTCTTTTGTGTTCAGCTTCTTTTGTATGATTCTGTGTTTAAACAAATTATCCATATTTGCATGATGACATATGGTTATTTTATTTATTTATATTTTTACTATTCTAAAGACCACCAAATAAAGTTGGTATTAGTAAATGCTCTTTTCTTATACCTAAAATAAAGGGAATATGTTTACTATTTAATAAAATCTAACCTTTCGATTTTGTACAGATATTCTTCATCAAATAAAGGAAATTTTCCTCTGTTTATACTTTGTTAAGCGATTTTAGAATGAATGGATATTGAATCTCATGTTTTCTCTTTATCTTTAGTGTAAACATATGGTTTTTCTCATTTTTTTCTGCTTATTGGAGTGTTAAATTTTTTCACTTTTGAATGCTAAACCAACATTGCAATCTTTTTCATATTTTGTTGGATTCAAAATGGTAAGGTTTGTTTAGAATTATTCTGTAAATATATATGAGTCATATTGGCCTTTTCTTTCCCTCTTTCTTACTTTCCTTTTTCCCTCTACTAAAAGTCCTGGAAAGATTTTTAGTGTCACAGTTTAGATGTCCTCACATAAAAGTTGGGAAGTATTCTCTATTTTCTGAAAGAAGTTGAATAAGATTGATACCATTTGTTTTGTTTAAGTATTAGAAAAAAAGTCACCAATGCAGTCATTTACAATTGAGTATTTTAATTGACTATCATAGGATTACCAAGATTTTCTAACTAATTTCTGTCAGTTCTAGTTAATTGTTCTTTAAAGCAATTTTCCCACTTCATTCACGTTGTCAAGTGTATGTTCATAAACTTTTTCAATAGTATCCTCTCTCAACTTTTTGAGCGTGAATAGAATGTGTAATGATACCCCTTTTATTGGTAGAATTGTTATCCTTCTTTATTTATTAATCTGTTATGATAGGGACTCATAAATGTTATTAATCTTTTCAAAAAAACTTTTGCTCTATTGATCCCCCCACTTTGATTGTCTGCCACTTAATTACAACTTATGTCCTAACTGGGTTATTTATTTTTATTTTATCCCCGTTTTATTGGGGAGATATATATATATATGTATCAAATATATATATCAAATATATATCAAATATATATATATTTGACAAATAAAAATGATATATATTTCAGATGTACAATATGATGATTTAATATATTAATATATAAATATATTCTGAAATAGATATTAGATACATTAGATACATTGATATATTATTAGATATATTAATATATTCTGAAATAATTGCTACAATCAAGTTAAATAACACATATATCATCTCACATCTCATATAGCTACTTTTTTTTGGTTATGGAAACCCTTCAGATCTACTTTCTTAATACATTTCAAGTTTACAAGAGTATTAGTTTGTTTTCACACTTCTATAAATACATACCTGAGACTGAGTTACTCATAAAGAAAGAGGTTTAAGTAGCTCACGGTTTTGCAGGCTGTACAGGCTTATGTTTCTGAGGAGGCCTCAGGAAACTTACAATCATGGTGAAATGTGGAGGGGAAGCAAGGACCGTTTCATACGGCCAGCAGGAGAGAAAGAGGGAGAGCAAAGGAGGAGGTGTTACACACTTTCAAACAACCACATCTCATGAAAACTCTATCACGAGATAGCCCTAGGTGATGGTACTAAACTATTAGAAACCACCCCATGCTGCAATCAACTTCCACAGGTCTCCACCTCCAGTACTGGGGATCCCATCCAATGTGAACTTTGAGTGAGAACACATAGTCAAACCATATGAACAACACAATGCAGTTTTACTAACTATAATTACCGTGCTGTACATTGCATCTCTGAAATGTATTTATTTTGTAACTCTTTTTTTGATAGTTTTATTTGCTCTATTTTTAGGTTTTTGGAATGGACACATATCATTTTAACTTTTTTCTTTTTTTTTTTTTTTTTTTTTTTTTTTTTTGGAGACGGAGTCTGGCTCTGTCGCCAGGGCTGGAGTGCAGTGGCCGGATCTCAGCTCACTGCAAGCTCCGCCTCCCGGGTTCCCGCCATTCTCCTGCCTCAGCCTCCCGAGTAGCTGGGACTACAGGCGCCCGCCACCTCGCCCGGCTAGATTTTTGTATTTTTTTGGTAGAAACGGGGTTTCACCGTGTTAGCCAGGATGGTTTCGATCTCCTGACCTCGTGATCCGCCCGTCTCGGCCTCCCAAAGTGCTGGGATTACAGGTTTGAGCCACCGCGCCCGGCCGCTTTCAAGATATCTATGGTTGGAGTTTGAGCAAATATCTGTCACTGACAATCAGAAAAGTTTCTGTCACTGACAATTAGAAAAGTTTATCAATGGGACTTAAAAGTGTCAGACCCCAAACTTGAACTCATTGTTAAATGAATTTTAAAAAGTAATTCAGACAGAAAAGAAGTCAACTAAGAATTTCAATTGCTATTGCTGAGGTATATATTAATTGCTAGGACCAGGGACTTACCACTGTAGGTTAAGACACCGTGATCTGAGTGTATGTTTGATTTTTCTCGGCATCCTCACTTAATAACACCCTTTAAGAAAGGTAAACGAATGGAGAGATGTTCAGTCTATAGAGCTGGTTTAGGTTAAAGTTATGTAAAGATTACCTTGAGAGGGGAAGTTGACCAATTATACCTTTATATGTTAAAGGAAACATTCCTGAATCTGCTAAAATGTTGAGAATGTATGCTATTTTGGATTGCTATATGATGATGTTAAAGTATCCCGTAAATGTGTGCCTTTAATGGAAGTCACAATTGGTGCCATAATAAATGGAGTCTTGCTTCTTTGAGAATCTCATTTTACACTGTGACTGGAAATTAAGAAAAAAAAAAAATGGGAAGCTGTCTAAAATCTACTGGCTAAACTCCACAAAATGGTACTGCATGACAGAGAGAAGATACATATTATTAGAAATAAAGGCCAATAATTTTAAAAGGAATAATAAAAGGTAAGATGGTTAAACCAAATGCTACTGGCCAGGAGACTAGTCAAATGTGGCACAAAAAAGGAAGCGACAATTGAAGTGTCAACTCAAGTGATTGTGAATTATTACATGAGATCAGTTGGCCAGGATGCTCTAACAACTCCTTAGAGGAAAGGGTTGCAACAGATTTGCTCCCTTACTCTGGTCATGATGAATTTAAAAACCTGATGATGACACAAAAATGGAATCTACAGCCTCTTCAGAAACATGGTATGGGCTGAAAAAGAAGACACGAGTCTGGGTGACCAGGTAGCTAAGGTCTGTTAGTACAACCCCCTGAGAGAATCTGAGATATTTTGCACCAGTGTGGATAAAATAGACTGAGAATAGTGAAAACAACAACAACAACAAAAAAAAAAAACACGTTAGTGTTTATCAAATATAGCTGTTTAATGAACACTGATAACTAGACCTGCAATTACAAATGTGAAGTTTAATGTGTTAAATTTAAAATATATGGTGGCTGCACACAGTGGCTTTCACCTGTAGTCCAAGTACTTAGGGAGGCTAAGGAGGGCAGATTGCTTGAGCCCAGGGATTCAGGACCAGCCTGGGCAACATGTGAAACCCCATCTCTACAAAACAGAAAAAATTAACCGGGCGTGGTCATGCATGCCTGTAGTCCAAACTACTCGGGAGGCTGAGGCACGAGAATTGCTTGAACCCAGGAGGTGGAGGTTGCAGTGAGCTGAGATCGAGTCACTGCACTCCAGCCTGGGCAACAGGATGAGACCCTATTTCAAAAAAAAAAAATATATATATATATATACACACACACACACGTATATACACACACTAATATATATATAAACATATATATACATATATACTAAAATGTACACATGCATGTATGTGTGTATATATAAGTTTTAAACCTTTCACATATATATGGTGATGCTACTGTGGAAGGTTTAAAACTAAAAATGTAGCTTAAGATGTGAACTTATGCATAAATATCATGTATGATTATAATGTCACCTATAATTTATGCATTATTGGAATAAATGTGATATCTGAAAGGAAAACTCTTGTTTTACACAAATATTCAAGGAAAGAGAAACTCATGAAAATTTGTTCTTCATCCTATTTTTTAAAAAAAGATTTATCTAAGTATAATTGACATACAATAAACTCACAATAAGTTGCATATTTTTCAAGTGTACTGGTTGATAACTCTTGACATATGTAAAAATGCATTGTATGAACATAGTGAACAAATCCACTACCCTCAATTTTTTTCTCACGTTTCTCCTTAAACTTACTCTCTTGATGCTCTCACTATTTCATTCCCAGGAGAGTATTGGCCTGCTTTGTTGTCACTATAGAGTGGTTTGTGTTTTATTGAATTTTGTATTCACGGAATCATTCAGTATGGACTTTTTTGAGGGGAGGAAATTGCCTGACTTATTTTTCTCACCACAGTTCTTTGAGATTATCAATGTTGTAAAAGGGTTTTTGTGTTATTGATAAGTGCTCTTTCATTGTATGGCCATATGCGGATATTTGTTTCACCAATTCCTTTGTTAGTATGTACTTGGGTTGTTTCCAGTATTGGGCTATTAAAAATAACTCAGGGCCAGGCGCGGTGGTTCACGCCAGTAATCCCAGACCTTTGGGAGGCCGAGGCAGGCAGAGCACAAGGTCAAGAGTTCAAGACCAGCCTGACCAATATGGTGAAATCCCATCTCTACTAAAATTACAAAAATTAGCCAAGCATGGTGGCATACACCTGCAGTCCCAGCTACTTGGGAGGCTGAGGCAGGAGAATCTCTTGAACCCAGGAGGTGGAAGTTGCAGTTAGTTAAGATCACACCACTGCATTCCAACCTCAGCAACAGAGCCAGACGTCTTCTAAAAAAAAAAAGAAAAGAAAAATCAGTTGGGAAGATTAGTGTAAAAGTCTTTGTATAGACACATGTTATTGTTATTCATTTTTGGTAAATACCTAAGAGTGGAATGGCTGGTAGGTGGTATGTTCAGTGTATGATAATACTACCAAACTATTTCCCAAAGTGGTTGTAATATTTTATATTCCTCTATACATTGTGTGAGGGTTCATTTTTGTTGCAAATCATCAACACATGCTATGATTATTCTTTTTAAATTTAGTTCAAATAGTGTATAGAGTTTCCTTATTGTGGTTTTATGTTTTCCTAATATTCATCATTTTTTGCAACTTTTCACAAATTAATTTAACTTCTATGTATTTTGTAGTGACATTTCATTCAAATCATTTTTATTAGGTTGTTGGAGTTTTTATTGAGTTTTGAGAGTACTTTTTTAGAAATATAACCCAAAATTATTTTCAGGTAGCTTATTTTTTGTAACAGTTTCTTTGGAAAGAATATTTCTTTAACTAAAAAAAATTAAGTACAATTTATAAAGTGTTCCACTGGCAAAATTTAATGGTTGCCATATTCCTTATTTAAAATCCTCCTAGACTTCCCATGAGGCTCAATTTAATTAATTTAATTTAATATCACATATTTCAAAACAGAGATTTAAATGGGAAAGCAACCTACAAACTTGATATAAAAACACAATGGAAAATATGCATTTTGTTTCCTGCAACAGATCTACCATTGCCCGTCTATGTCATGTGTTCCTCCTTGAGTACCTTATCCCAAACATAGCTATAACTGATTCCAATGAACAGTGAGTCAACAACACATAGTCCCCTATATTTTTTTTCCCAGAAATACCTAAAGTAGTAAGGTGTGTTTTGGATCAATATCCTAACAATGAATAAATACTGTTTTAAGCATTTCAGTGCATTTTAACAGTTATCTAAAGAAAATCAGCTCTCACTTGTGTAGTCTTCAAATTATTTTGTGTAAGAAGGAGACATCTTACTCTTTGTCATGTGTTACCTATCCCAGTCAGAGCTATGAGGGCATGATTCCCCTTGGCTTATCAATTTAAATTACCTAGACAAAAACAAATACAAGAAACATTCAACATTCACTTGTTGCACCAATATCAAATATAATTCAAGAACAGCAATAATAAAAGGCAGAGAAATTATTATATATTTAGTACTTAATACATGGTAGGCATTGTATTTATCATGTTATGTCATATACACAGATCCTCTTCAGAAGTAAGCCTAACTTAAGGATGAGTGCTTAGAGCACAAAGTTCATTGTCTTCAATCTCAATCTACCACCTATTGGTTTTATCTTAGGAAATTCATTGTTTGTCTCAGAAACCTTGCTTTAGGTATGAATGCTCAATACACAAAGATTTCAATAAATATGAAATTTAGGGCAAATTTTTGTCTCTTCTCCAGTAACATTCAGAATTTTAACATCAGTGAAATCTCTCACACATAGAAAATTGTTTTCCTTTTACCAATCTTTATATATAAACCTTATTTTATTTGTTTTTACTTGTCACTCTGCATAACAAAGCCAACTATATCCACCCAACGTGTTTTTCTTTACTCCCTGTGTGACATTAGTCACTGAGCTAAAATAAACTTGATTCATTGTATGATAACTAATAATGAACTGAGTTTTATTGTCCAGTTTTGACACTGAGCAGTTCCTTTAACCTTTCTATAATTTATCACTAAAAACAAAAATAATACTAACAAATCTATCATAGGCTACAGAATAGAGTTTTGCCAAAGGCTCAAATATGTTTCTGCTACCCTTAAATTGGCTCATATAAGGCATTTTACAATCATAAATCTATTTGGTTAGCCTCAATATCTACATGTGTTTATATTAATCTGAAAGTAAACATATTTTTTGGATTAAATAAAGATTATTATTAATTACAGCAATAACTACATCAGCCCAAACTGCCTTCTCACCATTTGAGGATGATGTCATAAGAGCCAGATGGACCATGTACATGCAAAAAAATGGTTTGTGCATCACCAGAGAGAAACCGCAAAGTTAAATTATAAATCTTGGAGTTTGTATACTACATATAGCTCCCTCTCCTAAAGGGTGAGAAATACTTGCTCTCTAATGTTTTAGAATGCTTTGTAATGTAAATAGCCAGCTTATTGACTCCAGGTTTCATTCTGAATTGAAATATAAACACATTTTTCTTTTTTTTTTTTAATTTAAGAGACAGAGTCTCGCTCTGTCACCCAGGCTGGAGTGCAGTGGCAGGATCTCAGCTCACTGCAACCTCTGTCTCCTGGGTTCTAGCAATTCTCCTGCCTCAGTCTCCCAAGTAGCTGGGACTACAGGTGCATGTCACCACACTTGGCTAATTTTTTGTATTTTGTAGAGACGGGGTTTCACTGTGTTGCCCAGGCTGGTCTCGAACTCCTGAGCTCAGGCAATCCACCTGCCTCGGTCTCCCAAAGTGCTAGGATTACAGGCGTGAGCCACCGTGCCCTGCCTATAAACACATTTTTAAGATAAATCCCTAAATCTCTCTGGAGGTCTCTCTTTCTATCTCTGGCCAATCATCTTTAACTTCCAAGGCTTGCCCTTTAACCTAGGTTTCAGTTACTTTGCTCAGAAAAGTATATCTGAGCAAACACATAAGCTTACTCACCTCGTAACGATGTTAAATTTAAATTAAAACTGTTCAAAATTATGAGGGCTAGAAATCTACATCAAAAAAATCAACTCTGAAATTATTACCTATATATTTTCTCAAACCTGACCAAGGGTAGCTCACTATTAATATTTTTACAAATAATACAACCAACCTGTATTACTTAGAGCCTTTTCTACAGAACACCAGAAAGTCAAAACATTTTTCAATGAAAATTAAATGTAATAGGCTGTTTTCACCTACCTAATTGCCAATAACACGGGATAAGATGAAAATATTGCATTTCATATCATCGTTCATCATGTGACACTTCCTCAGAGACTTAATCTACATGCAACATTTTTGGAAACAACCATAGCTTTAATAAGTGAAAGTCAATGGACCTCATGTACCTTTTATAAAACATGACATAAGGTAATATAATTAAAACTAAACTTATTTCCTGTGGTGAAATTAACTTACAGAAACGAAGGTGCTTATTTATTAAATGGGATCTCTGGAGCTCTAGCCTTATTCTTTCCCCTCCTGGGAAGGTTTTGATTGTTTGCCTCCTTTCTCTTGCCTGCTTGCTGTGTAATTTAAAACTGATGATGCTTTCCTTTGGGAAACAAAATTTGATCGGAGAACAGCCTGCACCACCAGCTAAACAAATTACCAATGTTCTACTCACTTTTCTTTCTGTATTCCCTTTTTCCCCCCCGCAAGAATCAAAGAATTGTGTGCAGGGGTTTACAAGTGCTGCTGTACAGTTCAGATTTAATTTGCAATAAGGAGGACATATCAGTCCCTTTAGTGACATATAGTTGCTCGATGAAAGTAAACTTAGGAGGAAACAGGTTATTATTCTCTTTTTTCCTATTGCCTGAAGTATTTCTCTGACAAAATTTTGGTTTCTAAGAAACTAAATTTTGATAAGTGATTAAATTGCAAATATAAAATAATTAAAATAGAAGCAATTTTTAAATTATTTCTTATATAAGCAAAGACCACAAAAATTTTATAGTGCAATACTTTTAAATAGATAAGATATATCATATAAACACCTTTTCATTAATTTGTTAAATACAAAAATATTCCTGGAACACTAATTCTGTCTCAAATGTTATGGAAATGACAGCTGTTAGAAGGTATAATTTTGAATAATATGCCATGTATACTTGGCAAAATTTATGCAACATTCTATTCACTTATTTTGAGAAAAGCATGCTTAGAAATATATTTATCATGCCTTTGGATAGCACTAAGATAAGCTTTATTATTCACATGATTACTAGATAATAATCAGAAATCTTTTTAGAGTATAAGTAAATTTAGTCAGTAAATCATATGCATTGAAGAATTATTTTTCACTTAACCTCATATTTGTTTGTGAAGGATTCTGTTCTAGCCCACAGTGCCATACCAAGAAAAATCTAACTTTAATGCACAGGTAACTATTCTTAACTTCTTATTTTCTTTGTAATTAACAAATATTTTCTGAAGTTAAAATTAGTGTGAACATTTTAAAATATTATCATTTAATAAAAACTTTATTACCACCGTTTATGAATTTTACCTTTACATTTGGAGACAGTTTATAAAGGCACAGAAAAATGCTACAAATGACACAGGCCTAAGAAATCTGGAAATACCTTCATAATTAAAATATTTTCATGTAACCTTAAGGAGAGTTAGTATCAGTGTCCAGATGGTAACTCAGGCTTCTTTACTTGAGTCCAGTGTTCCTCCCATAGAGAAGCCTACACAAATTAAATATTTCATCTGTTCATTTATTTAGTGAACAAATATGCATTAAGTATTCTCTACGTGACATTTTTGTAGGTGCTGAAGTTAGAATAGTAAAAAGATCATGATAAAGCTTGCAGTCTAATAAGGAGATAGCCATCACCAATTATAAAATATATATTAAAAATACCAAAATTCAAATCTCAGTAACTTCAATATAAAAAAAAGGAAAAATATTAAGTTTTAATTAATAGTTTAAAGGAAACAGAAGACTAATATGAAAAATATCAGGGTTCTGGAACTGTGTGTCTTTTTAAGGGATTATATAACATAATAACCAAAGTGGACTTTTCTAGAGTTGTGACATTTAAATTGTGAAAATAAGATAGAGCTAAAAGTGTGAAGAGGAGGTAAAAAAGTGTTTTAATGTGCAAAAAGACCGCAAGAAATGGCTTTGAACTCTAGAGACTGAATGGAAACCAGTGATGGCTGGATTGCATACTGTGAGGATGAATATGATCATGTGTGCCCTTGTATGTGTGTATATTAAGGAATTTGGATTACTTTCCAATTGTAACAAAAAATGATGAAATGATTTTAAGCAATTATGTGTCGTAATTCATTTCCTCGCCATGCTGCCTTGTTGGGAATATATTGGAAGGATGTAAGTGTAGACAAAATTCAGGATATTGTGGTGATCTTCCACCTGGGTAAAGTCAGTAAGTGGATTAGAATGTTGCTCCTGGAAATGGAGAAGAGTAGATAGATTTGAGAAATATGGGACGTAATATTAACAGGATGTGTTGGCAAAACAGATACCATTCATAAAGTTATGAAATAAAGGGAGGTATATGACATGTCTATTAGGATTAAGGTTTAGGAAGGAACATGAGTGTGATTTCCTGAGACTGATGAATTTGGCGATGGGTAGCATCTGTGGAGGGGAGAGATTAAGATTTCGGTTTTGAAAACGAGAAGTCTGAGATGTCTGCGAGAGATACCCCAAAAGAAAATGCCACGTGCAGAGTTGGCACTGCATATACGAAATTATAGAGCTCTAGAAAAGAGCCATAAATTTGAAACATGACATTAAGCTGATCTTTCAAATCCTGGAAACCAGTGGTATAATTAACTGGTGAATTCTAAGACAGATGAAGGACTAAAATGATGCATGTGAAGTCGATCATTTTAGCAACCAGAAACAGGAGAGTGAATAAAGGATGTCAAAAAGAAAATGTGAGTAAAGAAGGGGGTAAAATGAATAATAATGGTGACTTAAATACCATCATGTGTACAATAATGCTGATCTCACCTCTCTAAATGCTGCCTAATTATTGTTTAAATGTGAAGATAGAAAGTTTCTGTTAGATTTCTCAATACTAAGGCCACTGGTGACTGGAATGCAAACAGTATTCTGTTTTTTGAAATTTTGCAGGTGAGAGCTGTTTTTGCAATCAGTTGAAGTACACAGAAAGTGAAATATAGATACATTGTGTATGTATGGCTCTTTAGAGATATTTAGCTTTAAAAGGGAGCAGTGAATTTGGTCTCCATATTATGTTATAGGGAAAGGAATTATTAATTAGAGTATATCTGCATACACATGAAATTTATTCAGCTGAAATGGAAAGAATGAGGATACCAGAAAGATGGATTAAGTAAAGACACAGATATCAGAAAGTCAAGAGTGGAAGGAATTCACATCACAAGAGTATAAATTGGTTTTTAGTAAGAAGAAAATGGTTTTCACGAGGAAAACATTTTAACAGGAGAAAAGAAGATGTGAAGATAGGTATTTAGATTTCAGAGTGCATGGTGAGAAGGTGTATTGCTGTTTGTTTCCTTTTTAATAAAATGTGGACAACACCACAGTTGAAAGTGAGAGGAGATGAAAAGATATGCAATGCTTGAAGAGAAGTCAAAGGGTAAAAAATAATTTTGGATAGTGAGAAAAAGAAACTCTTTTCAAATAAAAATGATTGAAGATGGTTGTATTTGTTTATGTTAAACTATGATAACAAAAAAACAGTGGCTTACATAACATCAGACTTTTATATTCTCTTATGCATGTATATTTACAGACCAGAGTGAGTATGAAGATATCATGATCCTCAGGAGACCAAGTTCCTGCATTTTTGTTGCAACAATATTAACAACAATTCTTTCTCATGAAGCAGGTTGCCTGACTGGGTTCCTGAATCCAACATTTATATGCCTTCTAGGCAACAGGAAGAAGAAAAGAGAAAAAGAGAATGAGAAGAGTAAGGTGTGTTTTTTTTTTTTTTTCTTTTTTTTTTTTTTTTCTATTCAAGTACAATTCCAGTTAGTTTCTTGCACCACTTTATGTTATACACAATTTGGCTGGAACTTAGACACATGGCCATGCTTAGCTGCAAGGAAGACTGAAATGTAGTCTTTACTCCACGTAGCCATGCCTCAAGAAATAACTTACGATCTGCTGCTATTTTAAAAAGGAGAGAATAGATATTAAGCAACAACAAGTAATCTGTGCTATGGCATATTAAGGGCATTTTTAATACTTGTTATGAATTTCAAGTAAAATCAGGCAATTTATATTACTCTAGTACTTTTATACAGCAGCCCTTGCATGTACGTTGGGTGTAAACAGAAATAAAACAATTTACAGACTCAATGCTATTCCCATCAAATTACTAATGGCATTCTTCACAGAATTAGCAAACAAAAAAACAGAAAAAACATTTTAAAAGGTATATGGGGCCAGACTCGGAGGCTCATGCCTGTAGTCCCAGCACTTTGGGAGGCTAAGGCAGGTGTATCACGAGGTCAGGAGTTCCAGACCAGCCTGGCCAATATGGTGGAACCCCATCTCTACTAAAAGTACAAAAATTAGCCAGTCGTGGTGGTGCGCACCTGTAGTCCCAGCTACTCAGGAGACTGAGGCAGAAGAATCACTTGAACCCGGGAGGCGGAGGCTGCAGTGAGCCAAGATCACACCACTGCACTCCAGCCTGGGTGATGGGGGGGAGTCCATCTCAAAAAAAAAAAAAAAAAAGAAAAAGAAAAAAATTTATGGAACCAAAAAAGAGCCCAAATAGCTAAGGCAATCCTAAGAAAAAAAAAAAATGGAGGCATCACATTGCCCAACTTCAAACTATACTACAAATCTATAGTAACCAAAACAGCATGGCACTGGTACACAAAAAGGCACACAGACCAATGGAACAGACACACAGACCAATGTGTGGCCTTATTTCTGGGAAATCTGCTTCTAAATGATCTTCAAGAAAGCTGACAAAAACAAGCAATGGGGAAAATACTCCCTATTGAATAAATGGTGCTGGGAAAACTAGCTAGTCACATGCAGAATATTGAAGCTGGACCCATTTGTTACACCTGTGAACCCCAAAAATCTGAGCCAGGACTTAGTTAATTTAGAGAGTTTATTTTGCCAAGGTTAAGGATGCACCCCTGTGACACAGCCTCAGGAGGTTCTGATGACATGTGCCCAAGGTAGTAGGGGCAAAGCTTGGTTTTATACATTTTTAGAGAGACATGGGACATCAATCAATATGCATAAGATGTACATTTGTTCAGTCCAGAAAGGTGGGACAACTTGAGGTGAAGGTAGGACGACTTGAAGCAGGGAGGAGGCTTCCAGGTCATAGGTAGATAAGAGGCACATGGTTGCATTTGAGTTTCTGATTAGCCTTTCCAAATAAGACAATTAGATATGCATTTGTTTCAGTAAGCAGAGGGGAGACTGAATAGAATGAGAGACAGATTTGCCCTAAGCAGCTCTTAGCTTGACTTTTGCCTTTAGCTTAGTGAATTGGAGGCCCCAATATTTAGTTTTCTTTCACATTTCCCCCCACTTTAAAATTTTTTGGAGAAAACATTTTTAGGGGAAAATAAGTCTGTGGTCTCAGGTTTCATCTGATCTATCATGGCTAGGATGGTGTATTCCTAGATGCGTTATTAGGAAAGTTCATTTTTAGCAGGTTGTAAAGTTTCATGTCCTGTGAAGAGAAAATAAGGGGAGGAAGAGAGAAAAACGACAACAAACAAAAGAACATCCTGGAAAATCTATATAGGCTACATTACTCTACCTCAGCAGGCAGGTATGAAAGTGGCTTATATATTTAAATAGGTTGCTATTATTTTCTTCTGAATTTTAACTTGTGTAGCTTCAGTTCTCAGGGCTTTACAAAAGCACAGCCTTTTTTCAGTGACTTCTAATTAGAAAAAATGGGGAAAAGAAAAAAAAATGGAAACGTTATTTTGAAGATTTGTAGCCAAGAAAAATTAGAATTTGGCCCAAACTGTAGAAAATAACAAAAATTTGAAAATATTACGCCAGACTATAATCTAACAACAAGTGTACTATACTTTTTAAAACATAATATTTCTCTCCCCAGTTTTCCATTTTTACTAAAGGCACATAATGGTAGGACTGACTTGCTTTTATACTTAGCCTGATTATTTGTACATAGTGCAGCAAGAATATATATATATATATATATATTTTTTTTTTTTTTTTTTTTTTTACCTAGGGTTTTAAGTTGGATTTCATGGAACATTGTTCCATAGAAGGGATTTCAGATAAGACTTTTTTTTTTTTTAAGCTGAGCCCAGCTATGGATTTGTACCATCTAATACCTATGAGTTGGGTGAATTTCTCTCCTCTTGAGGTTCCAAGGTAAACTTGGGGCTCCTGGGCCTGTCAGAAAGTGACAATATTTATTTATCACAGGTCAGAAATCTTGTACAGGGACTGTGTCGACAAGGTATGAGGTCAGTTTTCCAAAGGGACTTTTATTGGCTCCATAAGTCAAGTTTGATTTCTTAAATGAAAGCATACAATTCCAGCCAAGCCTTGGTAAAATAACCAGTTTCCCCAATTTTGTCCTGTTATGAATGAAAACAGATTCTTATTGCACTTATGAAAATAATAACTGTATTGCCGTAAGTTAAGAATACACACAAATAGTTTCCAAATTCTGACGAAATTAGGTAGAGAAAAACAAATATGTTCTAAATTTTATTCACAGGCACATACTAAATTGTTAAAAGCTGTCAGTAGCTCAAAAATTTTACTTGACTGAAAAAAAATGAAAGATCAGCAATGTTTTATGCAAAAAGTTAAAAAAGAAAACTTCAGTCTTCTATTAGTTTAACCAATTTAGTTAATTCCTGTTCTGCTTGATATTCACGAACATTTCGGTTCTCCATGAGTCCTAAAAGTTTTTCTTCTATTCTGATGTCACAATCTCCAAAGTTATGAGAAAATTGTATTCAAGAGCACTTATTAGAGTTTTATAAATGACTATAAAACCACCTTCAAAAGAAAAAACAAAAAAACAAGACAACCATCTGAGGATGACCAAAAGTTTTAGCACAGCTGTAGTCAAGGGCACAATTGACAAGGAAATTTGGTACCTCTGTGGTACACAATAATTTAATATAACAATTATGTTGTTATTGATAATGTACACTAAGTCATACCAGAATTATAGGAATTTTCCAAAATTTTGTAACATATAACAATAACATATGTATGCAAATATAGCCCAAACAAATCCAAACACCATTTCATATTTGACAATGTTTTCTGTAATTTTTATACCAAGTAAGTCAAATAATGTCATTTTGGGACTTCAGGGAACCTAGTATCTTAAAGAGATAATTACATCAGAAAAAGACATAATTTATGATTGATTTTGGAAAGTATGTCAAATAACAAAGTTTTAAAACACTTTGTATCACAGGTCATTTTTAAATAAGTCATTCATTTGACCAAAGTTACAACTCAAGGATTTCAAAAAAGGTGAAAATCTTCATACTTTGAGAGATGAGACTTAATTTTCCAGCAATGAATCCCAATAAAAACAGCATGAAGCCAATTAATTTTTTCAAAATTTTATAAAAAATGTATAAAATTTTAGTTTTGACCACAAGATATAACTTGCATAAGCCTTTTATAACTTTTATTAGAAAGTTGGTTAATGTGTCAAGAAAACCTTGTTAATCTGACATAGGAGCCCATATCCTGGTCTTGTGTCTGTGTTCCTTTGACATTAATGATTGATATATAGAGAAACTGAACTTATCTTACCTCTCAAAATCAACCCTTACAATTTCACATGCACCTCTTGTGTGATAGTTTCTGGGCCTTGAGGAGTTGAATAGCTTTAATTTCTGACCCTGTGTCTTAGGAATTGTATTATTCAGCTTTCTTTAGAGGGACAGAACTAATAGGATAGATGGAATTTTAAAGGGGAGTTTATTAAGGAGCATTGATTTACATGATCACAAGGTGAGGTCCCACAGTAGGCCGTCTGCAAGCTGAGGAGCAAGGAAACCAGTACAAGTCCCAAAACCTCAATAGTAGGGAAGCCAACAGTGCAGGCTTCTGTCTGTGGTTGAAGGTCCAAGAGTGCCAAAGCTGAAGAACGAACTTGGAGTCTGATGTTGAGGGCAGGAAGAAATCAGCACTATAGAAAGATGTAGGCCAAAAGATTAAGTCAGTCTAGTCCTTACACATTCTTCTGCCTGCTATTATTCTGGCCATCCTGGTAACTGATTAGATTGTGCCCAACCAGATTGAGGGTAGGTCTGCCTTTCCCAGTGAACTGACTCAAATGTTAATCTCCTTGGGCAACACCCTCACAGACACATCCAGGAACAATACTTTATATCCTTCAATCCAATCAAGTTGACACTCAATATTAGCCACCACAAGTCTACCTCTTATCAACCTGAACCCATACACATCTCCTGAAATCATATATAATCTTCTAATAAAGACAATAATAAGGCCATAATTTTATGCCTAACATCATACAGCTATCCTTCAAACAACAGGAATGGTATCAATCCCCAACCCAAATGCTGTTACATAAAGTTAACCATATTTAAATGCTGGTATGAACTCAATAAATATTATATCACATGATAAGGCAAAAAGAAAGGAAATAAAATAAAAATAGTTTGTTATTACAAGTGTATACATGCACAAACATGTTATGAACAAAATAAGAAGGAAATACTCATGACAATTACAGTCCTCATTTCTGCAACTGGTCGCATGGTCATAACTGGTATTGATAACTACCCTTTTCTACTACCTATTCTGTATTACCTATGCCTTCAGCAAGTACCTCAGCAGGTTGTGGCTTTCTACCTGGTGGAGTGACACACACCTTCATTCCTTAAGGCCCTGGGCCATATAGTCCTGCTTGGACTGGGTTCTTGTCGTTTCTCATTGACTTTAATCACAGGGCATGGTAATACTAAGAGATGCCCTAAGAGACCTCTTGTATTCCATGCATACTCTCCCTTACCTTAATTGTGGAGTAGTAGACTGATTTCATCTTGATAGTTTGGATCAATCACTCCATCCAACAGTGTAACTCCCTGCTTAACCTGTTGACTTAGATGTATGAGGAGCCCAAAGTGGTCAGGTGGAAATTTTAACATACAGTTTGATGAAATTGTTGTTGTGTCTCCTGGTGGCAGCTTGCTCCCTCTGGAACTAAGACATCTAGACCAGCAGAGCATAATGTCACAGGAACAGGAAGCAAACATTTTGCTAGTGGGTCAAGAGGTGATGGTGAATGGTGCCACTTATACCCCTTGATTCCTGGACCCTTGGATCCTGGCTAAGGGAGAAACAGTACCCTATATTGGACACTGATTCAGAGCACACACAGCCTTCTGGAAAACTTTACCCCAACCCTGCTAAGTATTGTCATCTAGTTGGCACTGTAATTGTGACTTCAAATGGTCATTCTACAGTTGTATCAATCCAGCTGCTCCAGGATGATGGGGAGCATGGTAAGAACAGTGAATACCATTAGCACGAGCCCACTGCCATACTTCTTTAGCCATGAAGTGAATGTCTTTTTCAGTCAATGCTGTGTGAAATACTATGACAGTGGATAAGGCATTTCATGAGTTCCTGGATGGTAATCTTGGCAGAAGCATTGTGGGTAGGATAAGCAAACTCATATCCAGAGTAAGTTTCTGTTTCAGTGAGGATAACCTGCTGCCATTTTCATGATGGAAGAAGTCCAAGATAATCAACTTTCTGGCAAGTAGCTGGTTGATCACCCTGAGGAATCGTGCCTTATTGAGGGCTCGGTTTTGGTCTCTGCTGCTGGCAAATTGAGCACTCAGTGATGGCCATAGCCACCAGGTCATCCTTGGTGAGTGGAAGTCCATGTTGCTGAGCCTGTGCATAACCTCCTTCTCTGCCTCCGTGGCCACTTTGTCCATGGGTCCATTGAGTGATGACAGGGGTGACTGGGGAAAGATGCTGAGTGGTATCCATAGAACAAATCATCCTATAGAAAGCTAAAGAGTTGATATGCTCCTGAGGTAGGACAGTAAAGCTATATTGCTGTCCTTGCCAATTGCTTCTGGTGAGCCTTTTGGGCAGGAATGGAGAAAAAGGCATTTGCTAAATCAATGGCTGCATACAAGGTGCCAAGAGATGTGTTAATTTACTCAAACGATGAAACCACATCTGGTACTGCAGCTACAGTTGAAGTCACCACTTGGTTAAATTTACAATAGTCCACTGTTATTCTCCAAGATCCAGCTGTCTTCTGCACAGGCCAGAGAAGAGAGCTGAATGAGGATGTGATGGGAATCACCACCCCTGCGTCTTTCAAGTCCTTGATGGTGGCATTAATCTCCACATTCCCTCCAGGGATGCAATATTGTTTGATTTACTATTTTTTCTAGGTAGAGGCAGCCATTCCCACCATAATACCCCTCACCCTGCCAGTCAGGGAGCCAATATGGTGGTTCTGCCAGCTGTTAAGTATGTCTATGTCAATTATGCATTCTGGCGCTGGAAAAATTACCACAGAATGAGTCTGGGGACCCATTGGACCTAGTAAGTTGGACCTGCAAGTTGGACCTGAGTTGGAACTAGTGAGTTCTAAGTTGGAACTATTAAGTTGGACCTGAGCTAAAACTCCATTAATTACCTGATCTCCATAAGCCACTACTTTAACTGGAGGACCACAATGACGTTTTGGATCCCCTGGAATCAATGTCAGCACCGAGCCAGTGTCTGATAGGCCCCAAAATATCTCATCATTTCCTTTTTCCTAATGCACAGTTCCCCTGGTAAAAAGTTGGAGGTCTCCTTAGGGAAGGATAGGAGAAAGATTAACAGCATAAATTGTAGGTAGTGGAGTGAGGTCCTTCCTCAAGGGGACATGACTTCACCTTAATTCAAGGGTTCTAGGTCTGTAAACTGTTTCAAGTCTGGAAATTGATTGAGGGGACATGTTTTTATAATTCAAGTTAGTATTTTGTGCATTCAACCTGGAATTTTTCTGCTTATGTAAATTAAGTAACAATGCAGTAGGTCTTGTATCAATATTACTTCTAGGAATACCATGATTAGCCAGTGCCAGAGATCTACACGAGTAAGACTTTCTGCTTGCTGCTTTGCCTCTGCTGTCCATTACCATAGCTACACCCACCTTGCCTTTGATGGTTCAGTGCTACCACTTGATCCCCGCCACCTCAGGATCCAATTATTCTCATTGTAATTTAAATTTGTAGTTGAGTGACTTTGGTTCCCACTGTAAAATCTGGCATACAGAGAAGAGCAATCGTAGAGCTTGTCAAGAATGCAGGTGCTGCCCTCACAAATCTATTTTGCAAAGCACTGGTCAAACATCTATCTTCTGGACCCACCTAGTTGGGAGGAGTAGGTCTAAAATGACGAATCCACTCCAGCACCCCAATCTCCCTAAGCCTTAGGATACCTTCCTCCACATTAAACCAGGAGAGATCAGGCATTTTCGGTTCGCTCACAGTGGAACATCTTTTAATCCGTATTTCAGCTAACCAAGCAAATAAACTATTAGAACCTTTTTTAAAACTCCCCAAACTGCAACATTAAATGCAAAATCCCTGCTTAGTGGGTTGAAATCAATTAATTTAGCCTTATCAAACTCTATGTTTCTTCCACCATTATCCCACACCCTTAATACCCATTCCCATGCCTGTTATCCAGATTTCTGCTTATATAAATTAGAAAACTCAAGCAATTCTTCCAAGTGTAGTGCACCTCCCATGGGTCACACTCTCAACCTCACCTCTAGGGGCCTGGGAGGACTTTAGTCTAGTCATGGGACTAGAAGCAAACGGGGTGGTGGGGTGGGTCCTGAGGAGAATCAATATTACGTTACCTAGCAACTGACTCAGGGGAGGCCATCACAGTTGCCTCAGGCAGTGCAGGTTTTGTCTCCTCAGACAAAGTTGGAAACGCTGGTGGCAGCATGGTTGGGGAAGGGATGTTGCCTCTACTGGGGATACAGAAGCTGTTTCCTCTGGCAAAAAAAGGCTTATCAAAGTTTGCAAGATCAGCACCTGCAGCTTCATCAGGGTCTTCCCACACCTCCCATTCCAAGTTTCAGGTTCCCATTATTTTTCAACCAATGCCCTCACTTTAACAGTAGACACCTGGCGAGGCTGTGCATGCACATTTTGTAATTAAGAACAATTTTGTTCTCAGTTTTTTTTTTTTTCCCCTAAGCAAACAAAAACTTAATAATAGTGGCATAGAAATTGTTTGTATAAAACATAAAATCTGTTAGGCCAGTTACCAAAAGGCAAAAGAAAAGACCTTCTATACTATACAGAATATTATGTTGGAAGAAAACATTCCCTTTAGATCTTTAAGAAAACATTGTTAGCCTCAGACCACAACAAACAGAACTCAACTGAAATAACTTATATGAGCTGAAAATGAGTTGAAAGAAAGCATTACTATTTCACACCTTTTAAAATGAGAGAGACAACTGAAGTGATAGGCTGTAATAAAAGTTAAATTTTGGATTTAAAAAAATTAAAATCTATTATAATTTATTAAGAGTACATAAATCCCTTAAGAAAAATTTCATTGTTCTAACCAACTATTTAGTATATATGTGATTTTTTCTTTTACATCAAGTCCAATCTCCAAAGAGACCATTATAATTGGCCTTTAATTAATAGACAATGTGATCATATAAAAGGTTTTTTTTTTTTCTTTTTATAAATTCACTTACTGTGGCTCACACAGACCATTCATGAGATGGTTGGACTTTCTGGTTTGTCCTGAACATCCTTCTTTCTTAAGCAACCAGACATTTTATTCTAGGACTGAATCTACCATACAAGATTCTTTCTCATACAAAATTACTTCTCTTTAAGCTTTCTTAACAAAAAACTGCTCTGTATTTCTATAACATTCCTTATATCTCTCTTACTTCTTTGCTCCTTTTACCTTGCTTTATACATAACCTTTAAATAAGCTTTGAATTAGACAAAAATTATTCACCTTTTTTAAAAAAGACACACTTTTTTTAGAAAAAAATGTTTTCCTATAAATATATTTATATTGGAAAATACCCAAATAATGAAATATCTATAATTTGATATAACTTCAGATTCTAAATTATAAGTTTGTCTACATATATTTATCACATTACATTTACCTAATTATTTTATTTTAATCATTTACCTAGGTTACTTATGAAAACTATGATAGTCATCATTTAAAGTCATGGAATCGGCTGGGTGTAGTGGCTCATGCCTGTAATCCCAGCACTTTGCAAGACTGAGACCATTGGATCACTTGAGGTCAGGAGTTTGAGACCAGCCTGGCCAACATGGTGAAACCCTGTCTTTACTAAAAATTCAAAAATTAGCCAGGTGTGGTGGGCCTGTAATCCCAGCTACGCAGGAGACTGAGGCAGGAGAACTGCTGGAACCCAGGAGGTGGAGGTTGAAGTGAGCTGAGATCGTGCCACCGCACTCAAGACTGGGTGAAAGATCAGGACTCCATCTCAAAAACAAACAAACAAACAAAAAACAGTTATGGAACACCATTGCAAAATTATAACTGAGAGAGTAAAAAAGATCTGACCAACCAGCTTCACCTTGCTTCTACCTCCAAGCAGTCCTTGTTCATTCCTGGGGATAGGCCAAACTAACTTTGAGAGGAACTTAGTTTATAGTTGCACTTTGAAACAAAGATGATAACAGCCCCTTTCCAAACCAAACTTTACTGCCTGTGGACTAGACCGCCTAAAGTCACGAGATTAGAAGTTATAGTAATCTTACTTAATTCAAGATTTAGCTATTTTTATTAAACAAATATCAATGTCTTATTTATTAAAGATCATACAAGCAAAGATCATTCTGTTTGGGGATGAGTTTATAGTTTTGTAATCCCTATGCCAAATTTTGACACCTTATAGTATTTGACAGGGATAAACATGAGATTGCTTAATTAATAAATTCAAACAGAAACGTATGCTGGCAATTCTTAAAATATTTTTAATGTTACTTTACCAATAATTTTGAAGCTAGCTTATTTATTAAATATTTTACTTAAGTTACGTAAACTTGAGAAAGCATTTGACTAGTCTTTTCTTTTTCCTGATAAAGTATTTGAGTGAAATGTTTTTATTTTCTTATGCCAATTAAAGTGGATTTAGTTGTAAATTAAACATAAAATTATAGAAAGTATAAAGTCCTTTTAAATGTATACACACATATATACACACACCCACAATGATACTTTGGCTTTTATTTCAGAACTTTAGCCATGAGATAAATGCAAATTCACTGACTTGCAATAAGAACCTGTGTGATTGAAACAGTGCTTTTTATCTTAATAGAAAAATAACAGCTGAGTTAAAGCAGTCAGAAAATAAAAATAGAGAATTTAGGACTGTTTAGTTTGCAGGTCAACCTTAGGGTTCTTTTTCATTAATGCAAATGTACACAAAGACCATATTACTTCCATTTTACATAAACTCTGGCAAGAAGAGGTGCCATAAAACCTAAGGAGTACTTCAAAGGGGGCATTCTCCTTGTGTTATTCTTCATTCTTAGATTATGTGTTTCCCACACTGTTTCTTAAAAGGAGGAACTGAGATGTTGCCCAGGGTTGTATGTAGTGGATTGATGTGCTGACTCCACAGTGTGTTGCCACTGATCTGTTTCCACCCTCTTATGTGTCTCGGTGTCTCTTTCCAGAGGTCTATGACTTCTAAGAGGATTCAAAACGTTGAATGATCAGCCCTTATATTTATTTCTTGGATGAGCTGTTTTTTCAAATTATTTTTTGTTGGGGATTTCCCTCCAGGGCCACTGCACGTCATAGAGCTTCAATACCCCAATACTCCCTTGAAGTCCCTGGTCACCCAGGGGCATATTTTGGCTAGGAGGAGCAAATGCCCTTTCTCTTCAGAGCTGAGAAAACTCAGTCTCTCATTTACCTGCGAAAACAACACTTCAGTTCTTCACAAAAATGTGTATAGACAAGCCAAGTCAGGATTAACTTTGGGAGAAAAAGCAATAGAGAAGATCCCTTAGAATGTATGTATGAACTAGAAGATCCTTAAAGAACAACTTCCTAGGAGAGAACAAAAACAACAGTCAAGACTACTTCCTGTAAATTGTGCTCAGTCACCCCTACTTTACAGTTCTCATCTGCCATTACACACACAAAGGTCAAATCCTCTCACAGTACAAGGTCATCTCTGCCACCCCCAAAGTCAAAGGGATCAGGTCATGCAATACAGAAAAAGAGAGCTTTAGACCTAAGAAGAATCTGCCCATGACACTTGAAACTCCACAAAGAAAACAGAACACCCCAAAAGGGGTGAGTGGCACCTTTGTTCTTCAAAAGGGGTTCAAGTTATTAGAAGCCCTTTCCAGATTTTTTGGTACTGCAGATGGCAAAGGGAGAAGGAGGTATCAGATGAAAGAAAAGTAAATGAAAGAACTTTGTTTAGAACAGGAAGCAAACACAGAAACCAAGAGCATGAGTTTTTGTGTGCTTTTTTCTCTTCTGCAGCTGTGAGGAATTCTAGCTAAATTAGAGGGGCTTTATTACCCATAATTTGCAATTCTTACTCAGATTTGACCAAATCAGGTAGAGTTGGTCAAATCTGATGGGAGAAAGACTGGAACAAATAACAACAAAAAACCCCAACAGTATGATCACAGAACATTCAAACAGTATGGAGAAAATAAGAGCAGCTGGTTGTTAAACGTTAGCCAAAACAAAACCCCATTTCAGCTATTTACCTAGGGATGGGTCTCAGGCTAAAGACTGTTTTCTACCACACTAGAAGCAGGAAAAAACAGCAGCAAAAACAACAACAACAACAAAGCCCTCAAATTTGTCTTTCCTGCTTGGGAGCAAGCTCAAATTCTATAAAGGAGGTACCTGCTTTCCATCATCATGGAAGGAGGAAATCTTGCATTCTTGTTGGAAGCAAGTAAAACTCAAATAAAAGAGAGTTGTACAGAAAAATAAACTTTAGATTGTAACCAAGTTTTGGGAGATCAGGGATTCTCTGCAGAGGGTGCTTCTAGACCTCAGCAAATTGTCCTATTGGTTAGAGTCATAAAGTTAGCTCATGCTGGTACCAAGAACCAATGGGAGATTAATCAAAAGTCAAGGTCATCTCCACTCAGAATTCCTCCATGGTTACCAAAATGTGAACCCCGCAAATCTGAAACAGGACTTAGTTAATTTAGAAAGTTTATTTTGTCAAGATTGAGGATGCATGCCTGTGACACAGCCTCAGGAGGTCCTGGCAACATGTGCCCAAGGTGTTTGAGGCACAGTTTGGTTTTGTACATTTTAGGGACACATGAGACATTAATCAATATGTATAAGATGTGCATTGGTTCAGTCTGGAAAAGTGGGACAATTCGGGAAGAAGCCAAGAGAATTTGAAGAGGGAAGCAGGCTCTAGGTCACATGTGGTAAGAGACAAATGGTTGCATTCTTCTGAGTTTCTGATTAGTCTCTCTAAATGAGGCAATCAGATATACATTTATTTCAGTGAGCAGAGGGGTGACTTCGAATAGAATGGGAGGCTGGTTAGCCCTAAGCAGTTCCCAGCTTGACTTTTCTGTTTAGCTTAGTGATTTGGGGCCCTCAATATTTATTTTTCTTTCATATGCCATACCCAAAAATCAACTCAAGATGAATTAAAGACTGAAATTTAAAACCCCAAACCATAAAAACCCTGGAAGACAATCTAAGCAATCCTATCTGAGACCTCGGAATGGGCAAAGATTTCATGACAAAGACACCAAAAGCAATTGCAACAAAAACAAAAATTAAACTTAAGGTCTTCTGTACAGCTAAAGAAACTATCAATAGAGTAAACAAACATCCTACAGAATGGGAGAAGATATTTGCAAACTATACATCTGACAAAGGTCTAATATCCAGCATCTGTAACAAAGTTACAAATTTACAAGAGAAAAACAAACAGCCCCATTAAAAAGTGGGCAAAGTACATAACATACACTCTCAAAAGACTACATATATGCAGCCAAAAAGCATATGAAAAAAACAAAACAAAACTCAGTAACATTGATTATTAGAGAAATGCAAATCAAAACAATGAGATATCGTCTCACACCAGTCAGAATGGTTATTATTTAAAAATTAAATAATAACTGATGCTGGTTAGGTTGTGGCAAAAAAGGAGCACTTATACACTCTTGGTTGGAGTGTAAATTAGTTCATCCATTGTGGAAAGCAGTATGTCAATTCCTCAAAGATCTAAGAGCAGAAATACCATTTAACCCAGCAATCCCATTACTGAGAATATGCCCTAAGGAATATAAAGCATTCTATCATAAAGACACATGCACATGAATGTTTATTGCAGCTCTATTCACAATAGCAGAAACATGGGCTCAACCTAAGTGCCCATCAATGACGGATTAAATAAAGAAAATGTGGTACATCTACACCATGGAATACTATGCAACCACAAAACAAAAGAATGAAATCATGTCTTCTGTGGGAATGGGGTTGGAGCTGGAGGCTCTTTTCCTTAGGAAACTAACACAGGAACAGAAATCCAAATACTGCATGTTCTCACTTATAAGTGGGACCTAAATGATAAGAACTCATGAACACGAAGAAGGAAACAACAGACACTGGGGTCCACTTGATCAGGGAGGGTGGGAGGAGGTAGAGGACCAGAAATCATAACTACTGTGTACTAGTCTTAGTACACAATTGATGAAATAATCTGTACAACAAAACCCGTGACACATGTAACACACCTTCACATGTTAAAAATCACGTTAAAAATCAGCATTTTAAAATAAATGTAGTTTATTTATGTAAGGCTCAATTTAATTACATACACTCACTCAGAATAAGATAATGTCTAATTAATTAAGAAACACAAATTTGTGATTATTATACCCTCATTTGTTTCTCTAATAGATATTTTAAACGGATTGAGAGTGAATTCAGCCCTGCTATTGAACACATTTTTTATCCAGATAATTTTCCTTTCTTTGCTACAAAGATTGATTTGTGCCTCTCTTTCTTATTCACTGAGCAAATTAAGAAACAAATATACTTGCTGAAATGATAAAAATTCCAATAATTTAGTATAAATGTTGCAATATTATATCATAACACTTCTAACACATGTCTCTGACACCTGTCTTTAATTCTTACTGCCTCCTTTTGTTCTAATATTAAAAGTCTACTAGATTTATCATCCAAAATTATTTATGATTTTGGCTGGCAGAATCATCTCACCAATAAATCGAAGTTCTTGAAGGCTATGGAAAGAACTACTGAGGCAATCTCTGAAAAAAATAAAATAAAATTTAAAAATTAAAAAAAAAAAACAAGATATTTAATTGACCTCATGACACCATTCATACTGTGAAATCAGGCAAACTATTAGCCTATCACCAAAAGAGAAACTTTCATAAGCAATTTTTTAGCTTAAGGTGACATTTGTCTTTCATTCTCTCAGTTAGCATCTAATAGTCTTTTACAATTTTTGATAGTTCAATGTGTGATAAACCAACTTACAATTTATATAAAATGTCTTTTTTGTGTGTGTGGGGGGGGGTACAAAAATAAGTTGTGTGATTTAGATTGAAATTTACCAGAGATTGCACACCATTTGGTTGGGATCTCTTTCAGGAATGGTGGAACAATTTAAAACTTAATTGGTGTCCTAGAAAGAACAAAAGGAACCCATTTTATAGTTGCCGGGATGCTCAAATTATTCCCTGTAGAATCAGAAGTGACTGAAGTAAAAAACGACCCCATTTTACTGTGGTTTAGAAACATAACAAAACAAAAAATGTCTTTTTATGTTTTGTTCGTGCTGCATCGTCAGTTAGCAGGGGTCATTAAAGAGCTGTGCTCCATACAGGCTTTCAAGAACCCAAGCTAACAAAATCTCCATTATTGTCTTGCTTCCCTGACTAAAATATAAGACTTTCTCAGTCAGTCAGTGAAGCAAGGGGAAAATATTAGAAAATTATTAATGAGATTTTCATTGACTAGGCTGTGAAGAATACGTCATATTTCTTCACAGCCCTTTGGCCAGAGCAACACATGACCTCACATTAAAGGAAGGTTTCTGGATAATGTAGAAAAGCAATGGCAAATAAAATCTTTAGTAGGTATTAATGTCTGCTTCAATCAGTTCTTTTAATTGCCAAATTCCCTTTCTCTTCCTTTTTCTAACTCATCAAAAATATTTGATATGTTCATAAGCTATTTAACTTTCTGAGAGACTCTTTCATTTGCCCTATCCTACTTGGCCAAATATAAAGTAGGCTTAAGAGAATATGTTCTTCCTATTATTTGTACATCTTTTTCAGTACATTACCTACCTGTAGAATTGTTTTGGGTCAAAGTATAGTTATGATTCCATCTAATCACTGCATTGAGTGGTATGGTCAGAATATGATTTTTCCAAAAAGTCAACAAAAATTTTAAGTGTCTGACTTCAATGTATACCCATGATATAATAGTGGAACAGTAAAAGTCTGCAATAATTATTCCCATTCATTACACTGAAAAATGGGAAACATATCTAATCTATCATCAACTGCTCCTCCACAGTCTGTTCCAAAGCAGTTATAAAATCCTGCTGGATACAAATAAACAATCTAGACATGTATTCACACACACAAATGAAGATGAGCCAGCCAGGAGTAAACAGTAAGCCCAAAGATTAGACCCCACAGGAGGATGCTCTATTGGTCCTGCAGACCTCAACCTGCCCAAAGGGGACACCCTGGCGGGGTTCTGAGGTCTAGTGTTAAATTCTCCTTAGAATTTTCTCTTGCAGTTGCAATGCTGCTCGGCCCCAAAATTGTTTAGAATCTGAGGTTAACTGTCTAATGGGAAAGTGGGATGGCATTGCATGTATCCAGGCTTTTGTGTTGCTGTTGTAAGCAGGCTGCCTGGTTAATGTGTGATGTCCTCCTTTGGTACTGTTTGGCCCCAGTGCTCCTTGGAGTCTGGGGAGGGTTAGACTTTAAAAATCAAACTGCCGTGGAGACTGCTTTACCCAAAATTTTGGTTCACAGCCTTCCTCAGATCATCTATTGGGTCAAAGTAAAACCGGCAAGCTTGCATTGCTATCTTAGGGCTAAGGTTCCCAGCTATTGAATCATCATCTATGTGTGTGAGTAGATGTCTAGATTGTTTATATGTATGTACACTTATTGTTCCATGTTGTGTGTACCAAATCGGCTTATAAGTAAAAGAGAACTCATAAATTAAGTAAATAAGTCTAAGCAATTTTCAAGTTCACTTGACCTAAGTATAACTTTACTAAGCAGGCTAGCTTTAAAATTATTGGCAGAATAAAAATAGAAAGGCCTTCAGAATTGTCAGCATACATTTTCTCTGAATTTTATGTTTGTTTTTGCTAGATATTTTTAAATGCCAGTGTTAATTCAAGCTGGGAGCTGCTTGGTGCTAGGCTGCCTCCCATTCTATTCAAAGTCCCACTGAGATAAATGCATATCCTATTGCTTCCTTTGGAAAGGGTAATCAGAAACTCAAAAGAATGCAACTGTTTTTCTCCCACCTATAATCTGAGAACCCCCAAGTTCCCTCCTCACCTTGAATTGTCCTGCCTTTCCAGGACCAAACCAATATTTGTTTTACATATGTTGATGGATGTTTCACGTCTCCTTTGTTAAAAGTAGAAAACTAAGTACAGTGAATAGGATAATTGTTTTAGGTAAACCTTTTGTATAAATTAAAATCTTTGTTATTTTTAGTGCTTGTTTTATATCTGGATCATTTCCAATCAAAAAAGAGTTGTAATATAGATAAATATGTTTCTAAAACTGTGGAATTGTTCTTATCTATCTATAAATGCCCGTATCTTCATAGTTCAAGATTTCTTCCTTTTTAGGGTTTCACTAAAGTTTTGGGTTACTAAGGATACAAATTTTAGTTAACATGTAATTCTGTATAGAAAATGTTCCAGAAAGGCTTGTTATTAATGAAAAAAAAAAGAATAATTTTGTCTAACTAAGAAGTTATCTAAAAGTTAGCTCAAATTACAGATCTGAAAAGGTTATTTGTGAAACAATGTAGTGAGGAATCATTAAGTAGGGGAGAAAGATGTGGAAAAGTTTAAATAATAAAATGTTCTTTAAAACCTGATAGCTGCTTGGAGACATTTGGCTAATTAACTTTTTCATAGTTAAAGCACTTAGTCTTGATTAAAGTTAAATAAGAACTATCGTGAAAATGCATCAGCAGTTTGGCAATTCCTTTTCTACGATAGTTAAGCATGAAGCTGGATTTAGTGTCAATTCAAATTTCGCATACATGTTTGCATTGCTTCACACTATCTTTACAGTTTTGTGTGGATAGTGCTAGAGTATTTATTAGTCATGTGCCTAAAATGAATTTCTTGATTGCACAGAATGTATAATGATATTGGTAAACTTAAGGATATTAAATTATGTATCAGGAATAAAATATCCATTTTGTGGGTTTTTTGAGGTCCTAGGGAACACTGTAACCTCCAGGGTAAATTGAGTAGGATAATTTAGGGTTGGTTTCCTGCTTATATGTTTTTGCTTCGACTCTTCTTTCATTTCTATTTATTCTCCTCTGGCTTTTATTTTTGTATGCATGTATATATAAAACCATGATTATTTTAGTTTCTAGTGGAAGGCTTTTATTCACTTTGGTGTTGCTATGCACTTCTAGTGAGTCATCATTCATTCCTTTAACTCGCCTCCCTGTGAAGAGACCAACAAACAGGCTTTGTGTGAACAACAAGGCTGTTTATTTCACCTGGGTGATGGTGGGCTGAGTCCAAAAAGAGAGTCAGCGAAGAGAGATAGGTTTGGGGCTGTTTTATAGGGTTTGGGTAGGTATTGGAAAATTACAGCCAAAGGAGGTTGTTCTTTGGCGGGCAGGGGCCGGGGTCACAGGATGCTCAGTGGGGGAGCTTCTAAGCCAGGAGAAGGAATTTTACAAGGTAATATCATCAGTTAAGGCAAGAACCGGCCATTTTCACTTGTTTTGTGATTCTTCACTTGCTTCTGGCCATCTGGATATATGTGTGCAGGCTTGGGCTCAGAGGCCTGACAGTTCCATTGATCTGTAAATCCTAACCTACCTTTGTCAGGACTGCAGGAATTAATAGAGCACACCAGCTTTTCACCCTTAAACTAATTTTTTGATTTGAGGCTTCCTGATATTCTAGGTGTGTTGAGTATATTCTCACAAGTAGAAGTTGAGTCATATTTCTCTCTTTTCCTAGTTTCTCCAAAATTTGTAAACTATATATGACTATTCTTAATTCATGGCAATGTGTCTCTTTGCATACATTCAAGCTGGGTTATCAGGGCTGCTCAGGAAGAAAGAACCCAGAAACCTGGCATGCCAACAAAAGGGTAAGAATTTCTTACCAATCAGTGTCTGGCCTCTTCCTCACCATGTAAACTGGTTAAATATAAAGTAGAAGCCACTGTATATTTTCTCTGAAAGTTTTAATTAATTAGTTAAATAATAATAGCTTAAAGCAAATATTTTGTCAGAAAAGTAGAAAGTGTAATGTCTTTTAGTTCACATGACTTTAGCTAGCTTCAGGAAATAAAGATGGTTTTCAAGATTATTGGTAAAATACAAATGTCTTCAACATGTAAACTTGTGGTCTGAACTATGTTCTATTATTAGGTGTGCTAAATACATTAAGGTCATAAATTGCTTCTTTGGATTTTGAAAATTGTTTAACTTGCCTGCTCTCCAACTAGGTAAGACCTAGGGACATGTGGAGTTGGCCATGCCCTAGCTATGCTGGAAACAGTCAAACCTTATCAGAACATAACTTACCAGGTTTTATGTTAAAGTTAAAATTGCTGAGTCATCATTGCAACATGCAATTAAGACTATTAGAAACAGTTTTACATGCAAAGTGTGTAGGAACAGTAGAACGTGGTTTGTTTGTTTGTTTGCTTGATTTTTGTTTTTTAAGTTTATAAGAAGTTTTTTGCTTCTTTGAAATTTCTGAGTCATCATTTTGGTAAAAAAATAATTTCTGGTAATCTGGAATTCCAAAATCAAACTTCAGTTTCAAAATTGTCTTTCCTAATGCCTGGCTTTCTGGATGGATCAGAGGGCCCTTGAAAACATCCAGAAAAGAGATAAACAAGATTAGCTGATGTGTTTAAGTAGATGGGATTGCCAAAATGACAGTCAGTCTTCTTTAGATTATATTTTTGTGAATGATACTATATATATTCAAAAATGTTATGGGGTTTCTAAAATTCTAATGTTTAATTGTGCGCTACCAATCAAAATTATAGTTTTCATGTTGTTATTATAAACCACATATATAACCCAATTTCCTTGTATAAAGCTACTAACCCAAGTAAAACAATAAATTAATTAAATCTAAAGAAAATACTTTCCTGTTAAACCAGCTACTACTGAAATTGTTTAAAATAGTTTGTAACCAATGCTTGATCCCATATTACTGGGAAAACAAAGCTTCAGGTACATTTGATCACCTGTTGGACCATTTAAACATTCTTATAAAGGAATTTCATTCTATTGTTATTTTCACTGCATATTTTCTGGTTGTATACAAGCTTTCCCATGCAAGAGGGTTCTCATGCAGTAGATTATTATGCTACAATGTATTTTTGCCAGGTAAAGAAAGCTTTTTAGCATTTGAATCTTCCAGGAACATTAGAGAAAGGCAGTTGTTTCCAACCACACTAGCAAAACTTTGGGACTTAGGGCTTTGGGTTCATGGTCTCACAACTGAGAAGGATCCCTCCATGCTTTTGGAACCCTTGATGTAAAGCTAACCAGGGAAATTTTGCCCAAGAAGATGGCATTCTTGATGTGAACAGCTTTTCCCAAGTTCAGATTAAGACTTCTATTGTCATGAAACTTTTATCTGTGAACATTTTTTTTCTTGTTTATGCCTCTATGAGAACAGAAATGTAAAAGGCGTCTGTTACGTGTACTAATGGGGTGTACTTCTATTTGTGAAGGAATTTGCAACCAGCCTTATACATGAATAACCTTATAGTTTTATAGATGAAAGATAAAGGCCCAATGTAGGTCAGAAATTTTTATGGTATATATGTTGCCTCATAATCAGTCAAAACAAAAAACATTGGTCCAGTCCTCTTAACCCATACGATGGGTAAAAAAGAACATTTACAGAATTCCTTCACTCTTTTAAAAGTGCAACATTTGTTAGATCCTTTTTCCACGGTTTAAAGTAAAAGAATCAATGATTAGAAATGTATCCCTCGTGATAGGTTCTATAGCAAATTCTACTGTAAAGGCTACAGTTACACAATAGACTCTAAATTCTCTTGTGAAAGTTATGATAAAATTAGCTAAACAGAGAATTGTCTGTGCAGCGGCTGGCACTTGTGGCCTATGGGGAAGAACATCAGATGAAGATTATAGAAATTCATTGGCAGGGGATTAACAAAGAGACTGCTTAATTAAGTGAATAAACTCTTTATCTAGCTCGTTCTTTGATCTGTTTGATTTTAGGAGGTTTGGTTTGTGAGGACCTTGGGTAAGGAGCAACTCTTAACTCTTGGTATTATCCTCCCGATAGTAATAATAGTAGTCTCCCTGGTGCACTATATTCTCTCAAAGATTTTAAATACTTATATGCAGCTATCTCTAGAATGTCGTATGGTCTCTCTTCAACTGGAAAAACAGGAGGTGAAAAACTGTGCAACCATGAGAACATCATAACCTATAAATGAAGTGCTGAGATGGGAAATCCAAGATGATGGTAACCAAGAGTGACGCCAAGCCCCCCTAAGTTTTGGTTACACTCTTACCTATGTAAAAGCCTGGCCAAAAAGGGGTAATTTACTAAAACAAAATTATGTGAGGTCATTGTTTTGGACCAGGCTCATGCACTAGGCCCCAACAAACCATACCAGACCAAACGGAGTCGCTCAGGCTAAGACTTTAAGGAAACACATAGATTCTAGAACAGACCAGATTTTGTGTTTTCTCCTGCAAATCTCTATAGCAAATATTTCTGACAGCATAGGTATCCGCTTATTGAAGTTCTCATTAAATCTTTTAACCAAATTCATTTCCTCTCACCTAGAGACCATCAAGCTTCAGATGATCATGAAACAAAGGCTCCAGCCAGTTCCAGGTAAAGACACAACCCCTGGCCATCAAGAAACTACCCTGCCTCCACTAGACAGAAAAGGGTCAAAATTCTGTGGTCCCCAGTAGGTAGGGACTATGCCCCAAGCCAGCATGAAGCAGCTACCAGAAAAAGGCCATCAGTCTCTCTGCTTCCCATAAACATTTATGGGAATCACATCTCTCAGATAGTAGATTAGGCAGGAAAATAGGGTCTGGAGGCAGGGAACATAAGGCTGATTCATACTTCAGCTATGACAGGAAATATCCCCTCTATAGGGCTCAGGTTCAGTAAATGATTTTGTAACTTTACTTCATCCTCTCCACAGGGCGCAGGCCAAGCAAACGACTTTGGAACTTTACTTCATCCTCTTCATTTACATAGGGCATACTCCAAGTAACTAGTGAAATCCTCTAGGGGGTGTTTAAACTCCTAACATTTCTACAATGGGATTTTGTAGCTCCTATGCTCAGCCCTGCTCCTGCACTGTGGACCGTACTTTCATTTTCAATGAATCCCTTCATTTCTTCCTTGCTTTGTTTGTGTGTTTTGTCCAATTCCTTGTTGAAGACGCCAAGAACCTGGACACATTCCATGATTAACATGGGAATCACACATTTTTTTAATACAACTTAATTATTGAAAGGTTCTTAACATTTTACATACTTCCTCAGTTAGTATTTTTTACTTTTTGGGTTAAGAAGTGGTTGAGATTTTATATTATTTTTATTATTATAAATACTGAAAGGCAAAATTTTTCTAGAAATTCTATATTCACTTTCTATTTTATATGCAAACAGGCATGCTTTTCTGAGATTTTCTCTTTCTTTTAATACCTAGCAAATATAGCCAATAGACACCAAGATGTGCTAAAATCATTCTGTGTTTAAATCTTTTCTCCTAAGGATCTAAGTTCACTAAGCAAGTTACTTTTTCCAATTGAATTTCACTTGTCAATTTTCCTAAACCTTCTGCCACCGTGTATCATGGTTTCCAGGCTTTGATATAAATTTTCTCACTGTATGGAAATATTTTAGATTTTTCTTTAAGAGTCACCCCACTTTTGGTGCCAATTTCTTTACTACTCAATATTGGCTATAATAACATAAATTAGTAAATTGCCATTCAACATTATGCTATAGTAACACAAATTTTTAAAATTTCAGTGTCTTGACAAATGCAAATTTCTTATTTATTCATGTATTTATTCCTTTTTCTTTTTCTTTCTTTTTCTTTCTTTCTTTTTTTTTTTTTTTTTTTTTTTTTTTTTAGACAGAATCTCACTGCATCACACAGGCCAGGGTGCAGTGGCATTATCTCAACTCACTGCAACCTCCACCTCCTGAGTTCATGTGATTCTCTTGCCTCAGCCTCCCAAGTATTTGGGATTACAGGCACTCACCACCACGTCCAGATAATTTTTTTTAAAATTATTTTTAGTAGAGATGGGGTATCACCATGTTGGCCAGCCTGGTTTCGAACTCCTGACCTCAAGTGATCCACCTGCCTTTGCCTCCCAGAATACTGGGATTATAAGCATGCACCACTGCACCTGGCCAACAAATGCAAATGTAAATTCATGCTCAGATTCATGGCTAGTTAGGGTCCATGAGGTACTTTATTTCTATTTATTAAACATACTTGTCCTCAACATCTGGTTTTTGAATTGTGCTGAATAAATGCAATAGTTCTTGGAACGCCCTGTCACAAAATATTCTGTTGCCTCTCCTAAATTAAAATATACAGTACAAATGCATCAGCTAAAATTCAAGGTCTTAAGGTGTACTTCTCATCTTTATTTTCAACTACATTCTATTGGTATCAACACTTTGCTTCATATAATCTGTGTTTTCCAAGTATAACAGTTTCATTTCTACATAATTATTTTATTAATTTGTCCATTCATTCATTCATTCTTATTCTCTTAAAGTTATCTAAATTCTAGCACATTATGGAATATTCATGCTTGGCCCTTGGAACAAAAACTTAAAAAAAAAAAAAGTGTTAACTATCATCTTTGAAATTTGCTTTAACAAATTATTTAAATTTTTGAGTTTTTATTCTATTATGTGATTTTTTTGAAGGTCTACACTGTTGTTTCACAACAGACTTTTCAAAAGACATTTATGAAGCAAGTCCTTAAGATACATTAATGTTTCCTTTATTCACAACCACCATTCAGTGCTCATCATCTGATTGTCAGTAAAGAAGTTTAGCTACAGAAAAACTAGATCCTGAACCTGCTTGGAGGCTTCCTAATCTAAATATATTATCTCTGTCCCAATTCTTGATTTGTCATCTATTAAGGGAATATAACAGCATTTTCCATTTGTTTTTACAGAATTACCAACGTAAAATAAGTCAAATTTCTGCAATAAACATGTTTTCTGAAATTTTAACATGCAGTAGAAATACCATGTTATTTTAATTAATATTACTCCCATTATTGAAGGTTAATTTAGACTAATGTTACAGTAGAAGTCTAACAGTCTCTCTGAAAGTTTCTGCATATTCCCAGGCTATGTATAGTTACTTCTTTTCTTCAGCATTTATGAGTTATAATGATTTTGTAGTTAAAAAATTAGAGTAGTCCCATAGCTCTTTAGGTTTTCTGTCTGTGTTTCTCAACACCCATTAGCTTTTCTCTAAGCAGCGCTTGGTGTTAAGCATGATTTTTGTCAGGCTCAGTACTTGGTAACTGTCCAAAAATACCTAAATGAAATAAAAACCTTCCCTCTTCTGGCTTGTTTACATTAATATTATTATAGAAAAATGTCCACTAAAAAGAAAATTTGCTAAGCAAACATATTGAAGTCTAGTTCAAAAGATCTTTTTGTAAATCATCAATAATTTAGAATTACTGAAGTTTAGAATCAAGCGTTTTACTCTATTTACAAGCAAAAAAAGCTAACGTTTAGGGCTGTTTATGAAAAAAAAGACTTTTTCAGTTTGGTACTTTATCCATATAATTTTGAAAATGCAACAGAAGTCAATCTTTTCTCACCTCAGCTCCTTCTCCAATGTTTTCAGGAATTAATCTTATTAACAATGATTTTTGGGGCTTTTATTTTTTTTCCTGTAGTGGAAAGGAGAATTAAAAATATGATAAGTAAAAATCTTCACTGCTCTGTTTCAGAATTATGAATGAGAATATAAAAGTTATGGGCTCATAATCCATTAAAAACTAGACTCATCATCCAATAAACTCCACAAGACACCTGGGATGTTTGAGTGAACTTTCCGTGTCTATACTGCTTTGTAGTATCACAAATCGATTTAGATCTCCTGCCTTGTGATTCCCACAAAGATTTTCACTATATTGCAGCAAGTCCAAGTTTTCTTTTGGTACATAAGTGATAATGTTGAATGAGTAATATTGTAAAAGATTAAAATATGATAAAGACTCATGTGCCTTTTATTGGGAGGCAATATAAAATATGTTCTCACAAGATTTCCACTGAACAAATCTAGTAGGACAGGCAAATTGTTATTTTTATGTGTGTGTACTTAAAGCCTATGGGACATTTAGAAAATTTTGCAAATTCATAGTGCCTGGGGCATTTCCATTAAGTTAAGCAATGGAGAGAGAGATAGGGCTTTTATCATTTTCTGCTGCATTAGTAATTCAGGACTTGATTCTGAAGGTATCTGTATTTCCCTTGACCTTTACATCTCCATATATGTGGTTTTTCAAGACTGAAATGAAGTCCCTTCTTTACCTGATAATTGAAGACAGGGTGAGAAGAGAGTTGTTATAATGTATACGTTAAAAGAAAGAAAAGAGAAATTTCATATAACTTACATTATATTTACTTTTTAAAATCTATCATAGGGGATAAATAGATGCAAATCTTGAGAAAAACATTTGAGATAACAACTGTGAAGAGGAACCATGCTGACTGCGTTAAAATTATTAGATGTTGGTGTGGCTAGAGGTAAAGAGAGAAGCAAAAATGCTACTAAAATGCGCAATAAAGAAATGGCAAAGTTAATTAGGAAAGAGTTGAAAAAAGAGATGGAGAGGTAGAGGAGATACTAAAGCTTTTTAGGAGGCAGAATAGATGGGCCATGATGATTAGCTGCAGGGTGAAGGGTAATAGTTCATTGTTTAAATCGCAGATTCCCACTCTTCTTATTTAATCCCAGACTCATACTCTTCTTACCAGAATGCAGTTGCTTCCTCTGCCAGGAATATTTTTGCAGATTTTCATCTAGATTATTTCATCTGGATCATTTCTGCTCATCTCTCAAAGATCTTTTTCTATCTGACTCCATATCCTAAAACCTAGCACAGGGTCTGGATTATGTTTTCAAAAGATACACATTAATGAGTGAATAAGGGTACAAAAAATTGAAAAAAATCACAGAAAGGACAGAAGAGAGAAAACTAGAGCACAGTCTTTTCAAAGGAAGTGGTAGATTTCCAAGGTGTATTGGATTTCAGTATATCTGTTTGTCCTCTGAGTCACATGATATACATTTTTTATTAGGAAACACTTTTGGAGAAGCTTATATTTCAAAGGAAGCAAAAAGAAAAATGTCTATTTCATTTGTTACTTCCTGCTTCTAATTTTTAGTGTATGACCCCTGTGTTTTCTGTTTCCTACAATAAGATAATCTGGGATCAGCTGTAGGAGACATACGTATTGTCTTCAATATTATATTTTTGTCTTATGCATCCTAAAACATAGAAGAGACTTTGAGTTGAAATAGACAAAATGAGATATAAAAGAGAAGAACTTATTTTTTCTGAGTCTTAGAAATACTTAAGTGACTATATATCAATAATATATTTGAGTTTTAAAAAATATGTCTTAATGATATTTCTTTAGACAGAAATTGGAGCTTAACAAGCTTAAATTCTTATTTCAAGAGGCATTAAAGAGCAGAGCTAAATTCAATTCTTTAATAGAGACTACTTCTCTTTAACAAAGCATTTTATTTCTTTCTTAATTTATTTACCCATAAATACGCATACGTTGCACTTTTTCTGTTATTAAAAAATTATCTATTTATTACTTAGAATGCCACATTTGATTTAGGTTATAGTTTTCTAAACCTGGTGGATAGTGTATAGGATCTTCAGTCTACTCAGAAACTCTGTGGTACGGCCTGTAAATCTATATATTATCAAATTTTCTAGCTGATTCTTATTCAGTCTTTGACCTTGTACCAGGCTGAAAGTTATGTTTGTGAATCACTGCACTGGAGACATAAAGTACAATTAATTCCCCTTTATAATCATCTAGCAGGAATATGAGTCATTAAAAATATAGGCCAAGAGTATGATTTGTATTATGAAAATGTCATGGCTGATCAAAGGGAAAAGACATTTAGATTTTGGGTTAAAATATGGTAATTTTCCTCAGACCTTTTTAGCCTATCTTTGGATGGATGAGGTAGGAGTTTAAAAAGCGTAATACAGTCTTCTTCAGAAACATCAAATATCATGAAATCAGATGTGGAAGTCAAAAGTTATGTACATATGTACAGAGTGCACGTATAGATGTGTTGCAATAAGAAAGTGTCATGCAATTTAGGGATGTAATAGTGAAAAATCATCTGAAAATTTCAATTTCTGTCAGGTTGTGTGGGTCTTGAATGTTAATCAGAAATCTGGAATGTACACAACATGTTCTGCAGACATGGGTAATTTTTTTGACCAAGAGCAAAATATTTTTATCGTGATACATAAAGTAAAAAGTTATAATTTAGCCTTGTATATAGCAGATCACCAGATGAGGTTCTATAGGTCAGAAGACCTGTGAGCTTATCATAAGAAGATCATGAAGTAACGAGCTTTTGAACCAAGGTTTTTAATGAGAAATAAAAGGCACAGACACCAGAAAAGCCACAAAATGGCAACGTCCACATTGCAAAGCAGAAAGAGAAAATGAAATTAATCTAGTAATACTTTCAGAAAAAAAGCAAACCCTTACTATAATATTGGAAACTAATGGACAAGAAATAGCGACTATAGGATTTTTTATAGTGCAGCATTCCTCAAGGAGATAAAACAATTATTATACATTGTTTTCTCCCTTCTTTCAGATTCCACATCGATTTCTACATTATTTCTTTCAAGCTTCATAATGGAATTGAATGCCTACTGAACACCAGAAAATGAGGTTTGCTTATTTAAAAGCTCCATGACTTTGAACATTTCAAATTTACTTCAGTCACCACTACTAAAACTCTTATAAGTAATGCTAAACTTCAACTGAAAATTATGAAAAGTGTAACTTTTTCACAGGGTAAGCTTATTTCACTTTTATTTTTTAAATTGTTAAAGTATATAGATATTTTTCTTGTATTTTATACTACTACATTATATATTCATTTAAGCACACAGTGAAGACATACTCTTCTTAGAAGATTCTCAAATGCTCACAGACTTCAATCAATTTCTTCTTTGGGTCAGCTGTAGAACGTTTTTATTCACTTGCTTATTGTGCTAGGTTATAAGTCTATTCTTCTGTCACAATTTTTTGCTGTATAAGACAATTTATAATAATAGAAACATTCCTCCTTCATGATTAGAAGAAAGGATCGGAGTGGTAGGAGGGAATGGAGTAGAGATAAGTAGTAGAGTTATCTATATACGGTCAATAAGACAAGCATAATCTTGGAGGAGGTTGCTCTTTTTAACATGCTGCATTTCCACAGAACAAAAGATCAGGAAAAAAATTATCTAATACACAAACTTTCCATTTTGGTGACCTGTTCTGCTTAAAGTCAGTCTAAGATAAGCATAACATAATTCAATTTTCACAATATGTTTTAATGATTTTTTTTCCTGAATATCTCAATATTTTAAAATGGTAATTGTAGATATCATTGACCCTATTTTGTAGAGGAGAGAAACTGAGGCTCACAAAATCTACTGCTGATAGGCAGATAACAAAGACTACCAATTGTGGGAGGCTGAGGCAGGAGAATAGCTTGAACCTGGGAGGCGGAGGTTACAGTGAGCTGAGATTGTGCCACTGCACTCTGGACTGGGCACAGACCGAGACTTCATCTCAAAAAAAAAAAAAAAAAAAAGGAATTTAATGAAAAATGTATGATACATTTTGGAATATACTGTCTCTCTCTTAGTCCTTGTTTTTCCAGGAAAAAAAAAAAAAAAAAAAAAAAAAAGGATGGAGTTGTTTGCCAAATAGACTTTAGCCTTTTATGTGGCCATAAAGAAGAGCAATAATAATTATTTTTACAAAGGCCTTTTAGATTGGCTTTGATGAAAGTTTGTGCCACAAAGAATCTCAGGTAAGACCTTTTAAAGCTGAGCCCAGCCACAGGTTTGCATCCTCAAATATCTGTGAGTTGGGTGATTCTCTCCTAAAAGTCTCAAGGTAAACTTGGAGCTGCTGGACCTGTTAGAAAGTGCAATTGTTTACTGACCACAGGTTAGGGACCCTGTACAGGGACTGCATAGGCAAGGGTATGAGGCCAGTCGCCCCACCCGGCTTTCATCAGCTCTGCAATTTTAGATTGGCTCCTTAAAGGGAAGCATACCCTTCCAGCCAAAGCCTTGGTAAAATAACCACTTTCTCCAATTGTGTGCTATTGCAAAAGAAAAATTGATTCTTATTGCACTGATACAAACGACTTATTTCCATAAGAATACTTACTCACAGATCGTTTTCAAATTTTAGAGGAACCAGACAGGGAGAAACAAGGATGCCACAAATATTGATCACAAGAGTATGCCTTACTCAATTATTAAAGACTGTAAATAGTTCAAAATAAGTTTCCTTAACTCTGAAAAATAAAACAAAAATTAACAATGTTCCATGGAAAAATCAAAAAGATTTGCTTCAGTTTCTGAGTTCAGTCCATTCAGTTCATTCTTGCTTTGCTTGATATTCATGAGTATTTCAGCTGTTTATGAGTTCTATACATTTTCCTTTATTGCAATGTTACAATCTCCAAAATTATCAAAAGCCTGTGTTTGGGAGCACCTGTCAGTTCTATAGCTTACTATAAACCATCTTTTGGAAGGTTTAAAATAAGACAACAATTATCTATTGTTATGTCCAGACCCTTTATTCCCCGAAGAAGTCCACCAGAATCCGGAGTCAAAGCCAAGCGGCAAGGATCTTTAATGCAAGTTCGAACTTGGTCCCTCTGTTTTACAACATACAAGAGGGCCCCGAATGATGCATGTGGCCGCTCTTTATAGCCCGATGCATACAGGATATGCAAGGTTACAGAGGTACAAAGGAATTCTTTTGGTTGCAGCATTACAACTGGTAATTGGTTAATACAATTAACAGTTTTCCATTTGTTCCCACGCTTTTAGTAAAACTACAAACGGTTGTGATCTTATCAGGGGCTCTCTAGGTGGTGTTTCTGAGATGTGTGGGGGGATGTGTTTGTGTTGGGCTCAGGAAGTTGGGACAAAATAGGGGATTGTGTTTGTACTGGGTCCAGGACTAAGATATGTGGCAGACACCGGTAATTAGAGCAGGACAGAGACTTTCACAACATTTGTCCTTACAATGTCCGGAGTCTATAGATAACCTAATTAACCTAATCGGTTAGGTCCGGGGTCGATCTTTAACTAGGCTGAGGGCGCCGCCCGGCTGCTTGCCTGTGGACTTCATTTCTGCCTTTTAGTTTTTTTCATTTGATCTCTTTCATTCCCCCCTTTCTCAGGTACATCTGGAGCCAATCTTGGGTCTTGTAAGTCTGATTCTGTTTCAGCGCTTACAGGTTGGTATTGGGCTCTGAGGACCATGAGCTGTATGGTGTCAAACCTTTCCCTGACAAACCGCAAAATTCTGTTAATAACACAAGGTCCTATGGTAAGCAGAAATAGTAGACTTAGCAGGGGTTCAAGGAAGGGGGCTAACAGGGGAAACATAGAGGAATTTTACCATTGTCATCATGACACTGAGATTACAAACTTTACAAAGTAATACAATATTACAAAGTAAGTGGAGGCAGGATGAGAGCACAGGATGGTGTTAACATTAAAATTGCTAATGAAATTTTGGGCACGCATAGTCATTGATAACATTTTATCAGGAAATAGGGTTTGAGAGCAGACAACCTGACTGACCAAAATTTATTAGGTGGGAATTTCCTCATCCTAATAAGCCTGAGAGCACTACAGGAGGCCGGGGCTTATTTCATCCCTTCGGCTTCAACTGTAAAAGGCGGCACGCCTCCAAGGGGGTCGTTTATAGGCCTACCCTTAGAGCGCATTCTCTTTCTCAGGGATATTCCTTGCTGAGAAAAAGAATTCAGCGATATTTCTCCTATTTGCATTCAAAAAGAGAAGAAATATGGCTCTGTTCCGTCCGGCTCACCGGCGGCCAGTTCAAGGTTACCTCCCTTGTTCCCTGAACATCACTGTTATCCTGTTCGTTTTTTCAAGATGCCCAGATTTCATATTGTTCAAACACACATGCTCTACAAACCATTTGTGCAGTTAACTCAATCATCACAGGGTCCTGAGGTGACATATATCCTCCTCAGCTTACAAAGAAGATGATGGGACTAAGAGATTAAAGACACAGGAAATTACAGAAGTATTAAAGTAAAGACAGACATAAGAAATTACAAAAGCATTAATTTCGGAGAACTAATAAAATGTCCATGAAATCTTCATATTTTATGTTTTTCTGCCGTGGCTTCAGCCAGTCCCTCCATTCAAGGTCTCTGACTTCCCGCAACATTCTTTCTCCCTTTTTCTCTATATAAATGTGCCATGGCGATGAAGGCTAGTTCGTTCTCTCGATTGTGGCATAGGATTTTTTTGACTGGTCCAGCACACACCATTGATACAACCATTAAAGCTGCAAGCAGCATTTTTTTTTTTTTTTTTGAGGTTTGTGTCACCTTTGTGCTGGCTAGGCTTTTTCCAGCTAACAGCGTCAGCTTCTTTAACTGTGCCCAGGTTGGCAGCTTTGCCTTCCTGGTGCGTGGTGACTTTATCTGTGTTTCCAATATCACCACTTGATTTATCCTGACAGTCAATGGTGCTCGATTGCGGTGTTTCCGTCTCCGTGGAGGCGCTTTTCTTTGCATCTCCGATGGGTTCATTGTAGAACTTCAAATGTTTAGTGGGTATCCAAATAGGAAGCTGATTTTCTCCTAGTGAAACACAAGCAAAACTTCTTCCCCAGGTTATTACCTTCCTCTATTTCTCATGTCCTATTTTTGTTGTAACAAAGTGAACAGTTGGTTTAACTGATTATCTATGCTATATTTAATCAGAGCTGTCTTAACATCCTTTGTAGCCTGTACTACCTATACAGAATCTGATATAATATCAGCAGGTTGATTAAAATCTTTTAACATTGTAATGACTGCAACCAACTCTGCCCTTTGAGCTGATTGATACTGAGTTTTGACTACTCACTCCTTTGGCCCTGTGTAAGCTGCTTTTTCATTGCTGGAACCATCAGTGAATACTGTCAGAGCATTTTCTAAAGGTTTATGTCTGGTAATTTTAGGTAAAATCCAAGTAGTCAATTTTAGAAACTGGAAGATTTTTGTTTTTGGGTAATGATTATCAATAATTCCCACAAAATCAGCAAGGCCAATCTGCCACGCACCGGAATTGATAAAGGCTCGTTTAACTTGTTCGTTCCCTGAGGTAATACTTTCCACTGAAACCTGGTGGCTGGTTCTTTATTATTTATGGCTGGTAAAGTAAAGGCAAATTTTTCACAATCTTGCTCTGCCAGAGGAATGGTAAAAAAAGCAATCCTTAAGATCAATTATAATTAAAGGCCAGTCTTTTGGGATCATGGCTGGAGAGGGCAATCCAGGTTGGAGAGGCCCCATGGGTTGAATTACAGCGTTTACAGCTCTTAAGTCCATTAACATACGCCATTTGCCTGATTTTTTTGAATTACAAATACAGGAGAATTCCAGGGTGAGAATGAAGGCTCAATGTGTCCCTTTGCTAATTGTTCCTTTGCTAATAAGTGTAAAGTCTCCAGTTTTTGCTTTGGTAGCGGCCACTGATTTAAAGCAATGGCAGAGATATCTGCTCCTGTGTCTACCAACCCTTCAAACTGTTTTCCTTGAATAATGGCCTTACACACAGGTCTGCTCTCAGAGACCAGACTTGCCCAATATGCAGCTTTTCCTGCCAGATCAGTGCTTCCGAACCCTCCTGTTCTTTTTATTTTACTGTTCCCAACTTTAATATAAGGTAGGAGTAATAATTGAGCAATCCTGTCTCCTGGACTGGCACTCCAAGGAATTGAGGAACTAATAACCAATTGAATGTCAACTTCATAGTCTGAATCAACCACACCAGTATGAATTTGAACGCCTTTTAGATTTAAACTTGATCTTCCTAAGATTAGTCCTACAGTCCCCTCAGGCAATGGGCCGTATACCCCTGTGGGGATTTTTTTTTTTTTGGAGGCTCCCCTGGAAGCAGAGAGACTACTTGTAAAGTACACAAATCTACTGTTGCACTGCCACTTGTGGCGGGGGATAATTGCTGTATTGTGATAACTGGCTTATTCCCTGAGACACTTGCGACAGTGGGGGTTGTTATTCCTGAAAACCCTGAGGAACAAAGGGCTGAATTGGGAATGCCCCAGTTTGTTGCGGGGCCTGAGGCTGGCCCCTCCTCTCATTTTTCGACAGCGGTTGCCCATTTTTATCATATTTAGAACGACATTGATTACTCCAATGTTGTCCCTTTTTACATCTTGGACATAGGCAATTCTTTTTTAGATGACCAATTTGACCACAATTATAACATTTTCCCCCAAATGTTTTCACTTGTCCTCCTAAAGCAACTCCTGTGATCGCCTGAGCCATAAGCATAGCTTTATTCATAGCTCCTCCAATTCCATCGCAGGCTTTAACGTACTCTGAGATTACATCTGATCCTGCGGAAACTCTTCCTTCTAATGGCTTAATGGCTGATTGACAATCCGGATTGGCGTTTTCATATGCCATCAACTCCACTATGACTTTATGGGCATTCTCATCGGTAATTGACTTTTGAGCAGCATCTATGTTAATTGGAGGATTGGCAGTCCTATTTTTTTTTTCGGACCTGTACTTGTGCCCCATCAATCCACCAAGTCTTAAATTGTAAAAATTGAGAGGGTGAGAGTGATGATTTTGCCAGAATCTCCCAATCATAAGGAATGAGTCTATGTCCATGAGCAATGGAATCTAATAATGTTCTCATGTAAGGAGAGTTGGGTCCATACTGTTTTACTCCTTCTTTCATCTCTTTTAGCATTTTTATAGAAAAGGACTGATATCTGGCTTCAGCTACGGGAGGCTCTCCCTCTTGGGCCCCTTCTCCAGGTGGTCTTGCTTCTAATATTACTGGGAATTGCCACGCCTCAATATCTCCCTGTTTTCTTGCCTCATCGATAATTTTATGTATTGCACTACCTTGTGTACTAGGCGGTGCTGTAGGATTAAGTCTCATGGTGGGCGGCTGAGGATATGGCGCCCTGCCCTGTGGCACTGGAAGTGTTCCTGGCTGTCCATACAGATTTTCTGGGGGCTGCTGATACTGCAGTTCAGCTGGCGACCAGTATTGATAGGGTACTGGCGGCTGGATCTTACTTTCTACCTGCTGATATTGTGGACACTGTATTTGGATTGGCATTGCCGTGACAGAGACTCTATCTTTTTCTATTTGATCTTCTTTTGGAGTTTGTACTTGTTTAACCTGCATTTGAGGTTCTAAGGTTGCAGGCATCTGAGCTGTTGTAAGAGGAGTTGGCCATCGTGGTTTAGACTCTGATGGCTCTGCTAATTTTGGATCTTTTTCCTCTAATTTTAACGTTTCAGGATATATTACTTCCTGTAATTGATTATTGTCAACATTTTGCGTTGACCGAGCCATTACCGGCTCTGCTACACATTTACAGTGTGAACTTTCTTTTCTTTTCCGGGATTCTATCCCTGCCTCTTTTTCACAATCTACTGGACAGCTTTTAGGGACATCGGAAATTGGAATGTTATCTTCTTCTGTTTGCAACGGTTCTAAAGCTACTTTAACAATGACCCAATCATTCCATACTGTAAGCGGGATGATTTTACCTTCCCTACTTGCTTGTTTTAATTCTTTGCCAATTTTTTTCCCAATCTTTTAGATCTAAAGTTCCCTGTTCCGGAAACCATGGACAAAACTGTTCTATTGTTTGAAAGAGCGTATTTAGATTTTTGGTAGACACTTTAACTCCCCCTCTTTTTAAGAGAATTTTTATAAAGCTGCGATAAGAGGCATATTTACTTTTAGTTTGCCCCATTGTTACCCTAGGTTCTTCCGAGCGCACAAGCTTACCGCAAGGCTGACTGTAGACGTACTCGGGAGTCTCTCGTCGACTTGTCCTCAATGACCACGCTCCAGCGTACCTTCACCTTAGAGAAAAGCTTCCACGTTGGGCACCAGATGAAGGGGTGGCCTGCCCCTCCACACTTGTGGGTGTTTCTCGTTAGGTGGAAACGAAAGACTTGAGGAAAGGAATAAAACACAGAGACAAAGTGTAGAGAAAGAAAAGCGGGGCCCAGGGGACCGGCGCTCAGCTTACAGAGGACCCACGCCGGCCCTTCAGAGTTACTTTCCCTTTTAGTGGGTCCGGGTGCGCTGGCCGCCTCCCGTCCGCCTGCTCCCTCCCGTGGCTCAGCCTGGGGGGGAGGCTGAGGCCTGCGGCCCGGAGAGGTACGAAGGGGGTTCTGTGGACAGCGGGTCCTCGCTATCAGGTAGAACAGGATGGGGGGGGCAGTTGGTTGCTTGGATTTTAGCGGCCAAGCAACCAGTGCCTTACAGGGTTCAGAGGCTAATTGGAAAGGGGACAGCCAAGGGGGCGGGTTCCCAGCTAGAGCCTGCCATACGAGGATATATGGGATATGATCCGGGTGACTAGCATGCCCAGGCTGGAAAACCTTGGACTTTACTCTAGTGATGACAGGAAGACAGAATGTCCCTTTGGGTGGCCACCCTACGTTAAGGGCGGGCCACTCGGAGCGGCACAGAGTAATTAGCTTTCCCTTCCTGATGTCCATACCAAGATCATGGCCCCTTGCCCTAACATCCTTGAAATTACTTGTAAGGAGAGATAGGGGAGTGCTCTAGGTATTACCCATCTTGAACAGTAGCACCCGGAGTGGCGCCTGGAACAGGTCCTGCAAGGGAAAAGTGAGTTGCTGGAACAGGTCCTGCAAGGGAAAAGTGAGTTGCTGGAATATCAACAACAAGTTTACGTCAGTCGCAGGCGCGCACCAGAAATCTGGGTCAGAGTTCAGGCAAGAACCAGATGAGAGCCGGGGGACGTCTCCCACCGGTCTCCGCTGGCTGTCCTATAGCGCGTCCGCCAGGACCTATGCCAGCTTTCAGCTTCAAACCTCGCGAGTCACAGATTGATTCAGAGCGGACTTAGAGAGCCGCGAATACAGACAGGCTAATAGCCTCAGGCGGACTTAGAGAGCCGCGAATACAGACAGGCTAATAGCCTCAGGCGGACTTAGAGAGCCGCGAATTCAGACAGGACACAGACAGACAAACATAGACGAGCCGGCTCACCTATTAGCAGATCGATCCTAGTAGATCCGTTGACTGGGGGTCTGGTGGGCTTGGGGGAATCCCAGACGAGCCCCCAAATGTTATGCCCAGACCCTTTATTCCCCGAAGAAGTCCACCAGAATCCGGAGTCAAAGCCAAGCGGCAAGGATCTTTAATGCAAGTTCGAACTTGGTCCCTCTGTTTTACAACATACAAGAGGGCCCCGAATGATGCATGTGGCCGCTCTTTATAGCCCGATGCATACAGGCTATGCAAGGTTACAGAGGTACAAAGGAATTCTTTTGGTTGCAGCATTACAACTGGTAATTGGTTAATACAATTAACAGTTTTCCATTTGTTCCCGCGCTTTTAGTAAAACTACAAACGGTTGTGATCTTATCAGGGGCTCTCTAGGTGGTGTTTCTGAGATGTGTGGGGGGATGTGTTTGTGTTGGGCTCAGGAAGTTGGGACAAAATAGGGGATTGTGTTTGTACTGGGTCCAGGACTAAGATATGTGGCAGACACCGGTAATTAGAGCAGGACAGAGACTTTCACAACGTTTGTCCTTACAATGTCCGGAGTCTATAGATAACCTAATTAACCTAATCGGTTAGGTCCGGGGTCGATCTTTAACTAGGCTGAGGGCGCCGCCCGGCTGCTTGCCTGTGGACTTCATTTCTGCCTTTTAGTTTTTTTCATTTGATCTCTTTCACTATGAATAGCAAAACGTCCCAGGTAGTTACAGTTAGACACATGACTGGTAAAGATGTTTGGTTATCTCCGTGGTTTACAATAGCTTAACATAACAACCTTAATTATGATTGATAGCATATATTTAGACATTAGAATCATAGAAATCCCATACAATTTTGGAACATATATTACCATTATTTACCAAGATATAACCTAAAGAAGACTGAATATCATTTTGGCAATCCCATGTACCTAAACATGTCAAATAATCCTGTTTACCTCTCTTTTCTGGATGTCTCAGGGTCCCTCTGAAACATCTGAAAAGCCAAGTGTCAGGAAAGACAATTTTGAAACTGAAGTTTGATTTGGGAAAGGCTGTTAAGTTTTCAAGGTTTCAAACACTTGATGTTATGAAATAGAATTCCAGATTACCATAAACTATTTATTTTCTCAAAATGATGACTCAGAACCTTTAAAGATGCAAAAATATTTTATAATCCTTTTGAATTTAGTCAATATGTTCACACAGAGAACCTCTTCTACAAGATTAATTTCCACAATTCTTCCACCACTTGCTTGAAACTTCAGCTTTTCCTAACTCAAAACGATCCTTTAACCCTAGACAAAAATTTATATTTCCATGCCTTCTTATAACCTTTTGCTAAACAACACATTTTACTGTTTTTATACACCTTGCATGTAAATCTGTTTTTAGTAGTCTCAGTCACATATTATAATGGTAACTCCTAGTAATTTTTAACTAAGGTAAAAGCTGGTAGGTTACTTCAATTATGTGCTAAGTGCAACCAAGGTTTGACTCCAGCATAATTAAGGGTGTGGTTAGTTCCATATATCCACAGGCCTTACCAATTGTGAAGCAGGAGAAACAGTTCTCAAAACTCAAAAAACAGTTTGCAACCTTAAAACAATTAGCAAATCTTGCGTCTGACCTGCATTTTATCAGTAGTCTTTAGAGATGTTTTTATTTCTCAAAGATTAAAGTCACATGAACTGACTTTATACTTCGCCTGATTATTTGCACAAAGTATAGCAAGAACTGAAAGTATCACAGCTTTCATCTTCCCTTTAAAAAATATTAGATTCAAGTGCATGTCTTTCTTAGGCCAATTTAATTAGAGCTCTTTTCGCAGACATCACATACAGAACACACTCAGGCAGGCAGAAGAAAACCCGTTCACTGGGTGGTGTCCTTTAAGAGACAGGGATAGGAAAACATGCAAATGTCAAATCAGAGAGGGCTCATCCTCTAAGGCAGGATTGCTAAACAAAGCATTGCCACTGGAGTTACAAGCTATGCCCTCAGGATGTAAAACAAAATGGAGGCTCAATTTCACAGCCAAAACTTTGCAGAGAATACCAACAGTGATAGTTGCGGGAACTGGCCCAGTAGCACACCTTCGAAAAGAAAAAAAAAAAAAAAAAAAAAAAAACTTTAAAAGTTAACTTGCTGACAAGGTAGAAGAAGGGGAGGTAAAGAAACAGTTTAAAAATGTCAGGGAATAATCTCTTATTCCTAAGCAAGTGGTTCCTCCACCCTGAAAAGCTTAATTACCATCATATGGAGCTGAATCCCTTGGCCCGGAAGGTAATGGCTGCAGTGACCCATGACTGGGAACCAGCCAGCCGGCTGTGCAGAACTCTTAGGCCTTGCGTCCCAGCCCCAACAGGGAATGGGGAGGGGCGGGAAAGCTCCCCCTTGCTTACACCAAAAAGGAAAGAAAAGGCCAGGAAAAGGTCTGGGAGCCATGAAAAGGTCCGGGAGCCACGGGGGGTGGGGACGTGGCTTTCCTCACCCTCAGAAGTTCAAGGATGAAAAGGCTTAGCAGCAACAGTGAAAGGTTTTGAGTCCCCATTTTACTCACCACTTCTTGAGCCCCCACGTTGGGCACTAAAAATGTTGCAGAATTTTTCCTTAGTTCAGCTAAAGGTGGGATTCTTTGTCCCATGGCCATGAAAATTCAGGCTCATAGACAATTTGAATGGTGAATAAGACCAGGTTTTATTGGGTGAAAAAGGAAAAAAAGGGGGAAACAGGGACTCTCCCTAGGCCAGAGTCCCTGCAAGAGAACTTTCCACCGGCTGCATGAATCTTCCACCTGGCTATCTCAACATGGCACTAGAGGAGGTCTAAAGATATAACAGAAGGCTTCATGGGGAAAGTAAAATTTACCATTGTTGCTTGCCTTCTGTTCCTGTTATGTCACAGAAATCTTGCATTGCACCTATAAATGAGTGAAACATTAGAATTAAAATCTACATATAAAATTGTGTGCAGATTTTGATTTTGTAGAGAGACAGAATGAAATTTTTAATTTTATCTCATTTTCACAGTAGAATTAAGTGTTAATTTTGTTGTGTTTTTTGCAAAATAATTAGTTTCTGAAAGCAAACGATTAAAACAGCTAATGGTAATGGATTGTATTTATAATTTGAGAAAATTTTTAAACAATGGTTAGTCACTGGTTTTAATGGTAGAAACCTAGTGAACTTGAATCTGCCACTTATTCAGTGTATGAATGGACAAATCACTTACAGTTTTTAGTGTCTTTTCTATAAAATAATACTCAAACAGGTTTATAGTATTTTTATATGTGCTGATGTGTGTCAACATATCTTGTGTAGATGTTAGGGTTTATTATAAAGCTTTATTCATAGAAAAATAAAGTTGTTTGTTGTATTTAAAAAGTTTTCTTAACTCAAGAAATATTACCTGAATGATTAAGAAAACATCATTATAGTACAGATAGGCTCTCTAAAACTATGAACAAATGAGTCAGTATCAGTTTATGGATGTTACTTTATTCTTAGTACCTTTTTTAAAAATATCAGGATATTAAAATGGAAAATTTAGAAGTCAAATTATCTTTATGCTGTTATACACATATACTGGCTGCTATAGTCTGAATGTTTGTGTCTACCAACATTTGTATCTTAAAACCTACTCCTCAGTGTGAAACTATGGAGTTGGAGCCTTTGGGAGATTATTAGATCATGGGCATTTACTCTGAGATTATATCCATCCATTAAATTTTACTAGAAAGATAAGAGCTAACAGATAATGAAGGTGGAGTCCTCATGAATGGGTTAGTGCCTTTATGAAAGAGGCCAAAAGGGGCCCTTTGGCTCCTCCCATCATGTGAGAATATAGAGTAACTATAGGCACTCACCTGACACCAGGTCTGACAATGCCTTGGTCTTAAATTTCTTAGTGTCCAAAATTGTGAGAAATAAATGTTTTTTATTGTTTAAATTATTCTGTTTATGGTATTTTTGTTACAGCAGCCCAATGGACTAAGACTTAGGGTAAATTATAAAAGTAACCAAATTACTTAATTAAAAAAAAAATGGCCATTTAAATTGAGATGCTAGTTTACTCTACCAGAAGAAAACTTGGTTGATGGAATTGACAATGAAAGTAAGTATAACTATCAATCAAGTGGTTTGAAATTGCTCCATAACAGTTACTGATAACATGATGAGTATTTTAACTCATTTGCAAGTGTCAGCCATGAGCGTTTACTCTCGGTTTAAATCCATTCTTTAAATTATACTGAAAAAATAAGAGCTGGTAGTTAAAAGTTCCTTGGTGGCTTAGTAATAATTTTCTATAAATTTGCTTTTGAAATAAATATTCAGGTACATATGAACAAACTTTGGTAGAATATTCCATGCTAAGGTTGTGGAGGTTACTTGTGTCCAAATTTTGTTATGTAAAGATATACAATTATTCAATTCATAGAGCCCTGAATTGATTCTCTGTTTGTGTCAGTTCATCTTTTGTCATTACTAATGTCAATTAGAAAAAATTTCAAATATGCAGGAATCTATTAATATAGAATATTACATGGTCAATACTAATATATTAATCATGTGATGCAAGCTCAAAGTATAGTAATAAAGACATGAAGAGACTAGACAAGAAATAGAAGAGATAGACATAGTTTTTTGCAAGTGCTAGGAACATAGGTGAAAGAATGGTTAAAAGATTTCAGGAAAGAGAAACAACCGGAGTAATTTAAGACAGCTGAGTGTTAACATGATAGGGGAGATGGGATATGAGAATATCTGACTAAAAATTAGCAATAAAACTCTTATGGAAAATTCATATTAGTGAGTGATTAATCAATCTCTGAGCTTTTTATATAACAACTATCTGAAAAATGTCTCACTTTTTCAATAATAAAAATTGTAATGTATTTTCATATTTATTTAGATTTGTAATTTCCTTTCAAATAGAAAATTGCATTGTCTTCACAACACATCCATAAGGAAAAATAACTTTATGTTTATTTTGGATGTAGGAGTAATTTGCTCACTTTTACAATGTTAGTAAGTGATGAAACAGATGAGTGTACCATGTATAAGAATGCCCGCCAAGGAAGTAGAAGGCAGGATGAAAGTCATACATGCATTGCTTGCCAAATCCTCTAACTTGGTTCAGCACTAACAGCCTGGAGGAAGAGAACCTGTACTAGAAATCTCTGCTCCTCCAGATTTACTGTCCATCTTTTCCTACCCTGTTTTCTGACTGAGGATTTTGCTTTTGGCAGCTAATTGTGTTTGGTCAACAAGAAGCAAAAAAGAGGGGATTAAAAGCAGGAAGAAAAATGTTTTGGGGGCATTTATTTCCCAGTCTTCCCCTACTTCGGACTGGCTGTTTTCGACTTGTCAAGCACTGCAGTACTCTATCATACAGTTTTCCACCGCTGCTTCCTCACCTTTCCTTTTAATAGAAGATAAAGTAAACCTTAAATATATACAGTAACAATTAATGTTTTAAGAAGTCAAAGCCAGGTTATGCCAAAGATCCTTGTGATGTGTAACTTTTGTATTATGATTTTCTTTAATTACTCTAATTTGGATTATGTTGATTTTTTTACATAGACCTTGACTGACAAAGAACCTAATTCTAGTTTGCCTAGATGTGACAATTTCCTGATTTATTTGTCTTGAAGGAAAACTTTTAACAACTTTACAAATGTACTGAATCTTCTAGCATCTACTGAGGGTAAAGCTAATATTTAAAGCTGTGCCCTTCCATCAGTAATTCAAAAGGAATCCAGTGCCACCTCTCCCACTGACCTGCTTGGTTAGATGCCCCATTTGACCTATCAACATCACCTTCTTTTCCATTATGTTAAATTAGTATATTGCACTAGAGTTTTAAAGTATTTTCTTGGATTAAATATTCTTCTTTGATTTTTTTGGCTTTGCTTTGTTTTGATGCTATGATTCTTTAAAATTTATACTTGGAAGAGTTTCTCACATTAAATAATCCCAAAACACAAACAAGCTGAAGTTTACTGAAATTAAATTTACGTAAATACAGAAATACAAACTTTTAAACAAAATATTAATATGTCTAGATTCTGTTTTAGTTGATATTTCTAATTATTTTTATATGTGGAGACCTACTCTCCAAACACATGCTTCAAAATGTAAAAAATATAAAGGGCTTTTTTTAGGTCTTCAAGTCATTTCCTGCATATATACAAATATGACATTGAATAATGCTGTGAATATCCCCAAGCTATGTTTGTCTTCTTAATAATTGAGAAAACTTTGAGAAAATTGTTACAGTAATAGGTCAGCGTAATTATGAAAATACGTTTAAAATTGTGTATTTTAAACAAAATACAAGAATAGTATAGTACTTTCATTTTCTCAAAGTGTGATTTATGCCTATACAAAAAAATGGATCTGAACCATGAAAGCAATGTTCCCTTGTACCTAATGTTTTCTTATCTACTGTATCTATATTTTGTAGAAAATATGTAATAGGTCCATTAAAATTCACAGAAATGAAGCCAAAACATCATGCATGTAATTAATCTGCAAACTCTAAGCCAAAAAACTTGGGGATTTTTTTTTTCTTATTAAAGGAAAAAAGAGAAGCATATCATTGATCTTTTGAGTGGAAAATTCATTTTAATCTAATGCCAAAAGTGTCAGGTTAATCACAGTACAGCATAACTTGTGTTTTTCATAGCTGTCTAAATAAAATTCTTCATAAATTACCAAAACTTTTTCTTCTGCTCAGCAGCCATCTCTTCCATCTTCTACTGAATGAATTTCAAATGGTTCATACTTAGCTGGACACTGGGCATGTCCAGTAACTCTATCATCTGGATTAGATGTAATATTGATAGAAATAGGTGATACACTGTAATTCAAATGAGCTTCCAGTTTGAACATTTAACATATATGTCTGTATGCATATATGTGTATATATTTATATATATATAAAATATGTGTATATATTACAGTGAAGATTTTTCAAATAAAAACTAAAGCACTATTACGGCAAAATATGCTGTAAAACACATATTCATATAACTAAGAAATATATATATAATATAAAATAATTATGTAAAATATAACTAAAAGTATAAAAAAGAAAGATTCATTTTATGATCACTGGAAAGGAACAAAAATGTAACCTTTTCTTCTATTATATAATTAATTTTAAAATGGTTGTAACTGTGTTTAAAAAAATGGAATGTGAAAATTTTCATCTGATAGGATGACATCCTGGCAATCTGACCAAACATTCCACCAACTACAGCCAGCTATTTCTGATATATTAGCACATATATTTTTTAAAAATGTGTGTGATCTGAACTTTTGAGAAACTCAAATACTGATTGGAAGTGAAAGCTTGAAATCAACTCCTAGTTGAAAGAAACAGGGACAATAAAGCCAGCTTTCACTGTTGGACATCTGCTGAGTATATTAAACTTTAGTTTTTATTACCATGAAACCCCACCTCAAGAATTCACAAAGTATTTTTGAAAAATGAGTCCGTAGTGAAACAATTAACTCCTGACACCATTAATGTGAGCTAGCATAAACAAAAAGAAGCAATAGTAAAGTTCTGAAGATATCAGTTTTTAAAATTAAGTACATTTAATGATAATGAGAAATGAAAGATCAGTGAGGTACAAGCAAGAATCCAGTGAAGGTGGCTAAGTTGACTATCCATTTGACTTGGGATTAGTAATCAGAACATACAAAGAGTTCAGACAACTCAATAGCAAAAATCAAAATAATCCAATTTAACATGGGCAAAAGATATGAAAAGACATTATTAAACAATGACATACAAATGACTAACAAGTACATCACTTGTTAAACATCACTAATCATCAGAGAAATGCAAATAAAAAACACTATGAGATATCATCTCATCTCAGTTAAAATGGCTTTTATAAAAAAGACAGGGAAAACAGATGCTTGTGAGGATATAGAGAAAGGAAAACTCTTACTGTGTTGGTGGGAAAGTAAATTAGTACAGCTGGAAAACTGTATGGAGTTTTCTCAAATAAGTAAAAATAGAACTAAGATGCCATCCAGCAATTCCACTACTGGGTGCATATCCAAAAGAAAGGAAATCAATATGTAAAAGAGATCTGTACTCACATGTTTATTTCAGCACTATTAACAATAGCCAAAATATGGAATCTATCTAAGTGCCTGTCAATGGATGAACAGAAAAAATAATGTGGTGTATATAGACATAATGGAATATTATTCAGCCAGAAAAACATAAAATTCTGTCATTTGCAGTAACATGAATGGAACCGAAGGTCATTATGTTAACTGAAATAAGCCAAGAACAGAAAGACAAATACTGCCTGTTTTCACTTATGAGAACTAAAAAAGTGGACCTCATGAAGATGAGGATAGATTGGTGATTACTAAAGACTGGAAAGAGTAGTGAGGAAGGAGGAATGAAGAGAAGTTGTTTAATGTGTACAAATGTATAGTTTGTTAAAAGAAAGATTTACCATTTAATAGATCACTAATTTGATTATAATGAACAATAATCTTTTGTATGTTTCAAAATAGCAAGAAAAGAATTATTTGGATGATTATGGCATAAAAGAGACATATTTAGGGTGATGGATATTCCTATTACACTGATTTGATGTTTACACATTGTGTGAATGCATTAAATTATCACATATACCTTGAAAATAAGCACATCTTTTATGTATCAATAAAAAATTAAATTATAAAAAAATCTGGTGTTAAAACAACAAATTCAAAAAGGAAAATAACCTAATTGAACATATTGGCACTAAATAACATAAATTTAAAATTCAGTGGATGTGTTAGTGGAGATAAGACACAACTGAAAAGTTACTCCTGAATATAAAACATAATTATTGAGAATGTGATTTAAGAAGAAATGCAGTAAAATATACCAAAATATGATTAAGATACAAGTTTATGCAAAAAAGTAAAATATATTTAATCAGAATTTTGAGAATAAGAAGATAGAATGAACACAGACATATATTAATAGATAATTACTACAAAATTTCAAAACTGGTAAAAGAAAACAGTTCACAGAAGCTCAAGGACTCCCAAATGAAATAAATAAAACACATTTGCTCCTAGCACACTTCAGTAAAGCTGTAGGACATGAAAGCCAAATGAAATCTCTTAAAAATGACAGAGAATAAGAAACACAACCCTCAACACATTTGCAATTAGACTGATAGTTGATTTCTACCAGTAACAATTGAAACCTGAAAATTTTGAAATAATATCACAAACTACTAAGAGAAAAAAACTGTAAATTCCACTAAAAAGAAAATTTATAAAGTGAAAAAAATGATGTTCAGAAAACAATGTATAAGACTGCCAGAAATGGACTCACATCTTCGGAAATTCCGTAGGTTATAATTATATCAGAATGAAAGAATTTAGAAGGATATTCATGATGATGCAATGAGGAACAAAAAGCAAAAAATATAATGTGCATTTCAGTAATTAAAATAAACATTGCTTGAATAAGCCAATATTAATATTCTTTGTAGGAATTAAAAATATTAAATTGCAATAATGGGTGATGCTTTGGAAAAATTTGAGAAAAATATCAAATATAAGGTATTCTAAATACTATTTGTGATACAGGTAATAATATCAACTGACTTTAAATAAATGAAAATTAAAACTTTTAAGAAAAAACTAAAAAGAAATATAACAGTTAATTTTGACTAAATTGAGGAGAAAACTGAATGAGAACAAATAATCACAAAGGCAGAAAAAGTCAAAAATGTAGAAAAGTTGAGAATGTTTTATTGTTGTTGAATCAAAGACTCAATGACTTGCTTTTAACTAGTTTTAACCTCTAAGCTTTTACAAGTGTAATCAAACAGGTGAGAACGGTACAGGATATTTCCCAATATTTCTCATATAAACCCAAATTTTTGCTCTTTTTTGGAGCAAAATAACTATTCGCTGTTTACAAGGTTATTCCCAAGTTGTGAAAATTCTCTCGTATTTGAGAAAATTTTAAGGACAACATATACAATTAAAAATAATTGTATATAGATTAATAATTACAATAAATATAAGTAGACATAATTGAGTTAAGAAACAAAAGTTTATCAGAAAGGGACTCTTCCATAACTATCTACATATATGCTGTTCAAAAGAAACATCTAAAACAGCCAACAGAAAGGTGAAAGTAAAATGAGCAAAGATAGGATTGACTAATGCCTACCAAAACAAAGTTGGCATAGCTATATTAGTTAAGGCAAACAGAATATGGCAAGGAAGGTCATTGCATGAAATAAAATATTAAATTCACCAGGAAAGTATGTGATATAAAATGTGATTATACACATATAATCTATCATCTATATATCTACTTATCTATGTATAAAGTCATCCATATATGCCTCTCATCCACATATCTAGACTGCAAACACTGACATATTAAAAGAAAAAATAGACATATCAGTAATTAAAGAAGACAAAAATAATTAGGTTGCATATGATTTTAACAAGGTTCATTTAATGAACAAGTTTATTATATGAAAACTAACAGGAATATATATTGATTAGGGTACAAAAAAGACAAAATATTAAGTATTAAGAAATTTCAAAAAATTGATACTATAAATCACAACTTTGTAGTATCACAGATACAATTAAATAAATAATAAAGCAAGATAATAAAAACCCTGTATTAATAATTACTTTGCTAACACCATTTGAGAAAGACAAATTTTAAATAAAAATTATAAAATAAGTAGAAAACAATGAAAATTATAAATAACAAAATTAATATGTGCAACTAATGCAGAATATACATGAGATCTTATGTTCATATTTATAATAAAATGAAAGAGCCCAGAGAATATGAGCTAAATACCAAACTTAAGAAGAAAATAATAAATGCAGACAAAAGTACAAGTGAAATACAAATACAAGTGAATATATTAAGGAAATAAAAACTAATGATTTGGGCATCGTGGTATGCACCTGGAGTCCCAGCTACTTGGGACGTTAACGCAGGAGGATTGTTTGAGGCCAGGAGTTTGGGATGGAATGCACTATGATCACACCTGTGAATAGCCACTGCACTCTTGCCTGGGCTACACAGTGAGATCCCATCTTTTTAAAAAAATAAACAACTAATAAAAATAGACAATATGACTTAGAAGATGATGATTTGGAAAGACATAAAACTAGCAAAGTGTTATTCTTCAGGAAAAAAGAGACAAAGCAAATACATACAATGATAGGCATGGAAAAAGAGGACATAATGTAGGTACCTGTGTTTTCACACATAATGATTAATTTTTTAAAATGATAATTATTTTGAAAAGATATGACAAACAAATGAATTTCAAAATAAGTATTAACTTGAAAAGCTGACTACAAAATAAATTAAAAATCGGATATAATTTATAACTTAAAAAATATTGGTTAAGTCTTCCAAGATGGAAACACTTAGCCCAGAAATTATTTTTACCAACAAGTATATGTACTCAAGAAATAAGTAATGCCATTTTCTGTATTTAAATTCAGATTACAGAAAATAGGGAACAATCACCACTATTTTTGGGGGGATTAACATATCCTATATACCAAAACATACAAGGACAGTAGATAAAATGATTACAGGTAACTTCGCTTATTAAAGTAAACACAAAATTTTAAAGACAATTCAACATGCAAAATCTAGTGACTCTTAGGTAAAAGTATATTAGGAATAAATTATATTTATTCACAAAATGTTGATTTAACATAAAAATGAGATAATCATATTGAGAATTGAAGTAAAATAACATCATCTCAGTAGATGAAGAAAAACACAATAAAAATTCAACATTTTGTGGTTATTAAAAATTTAAAACCAAAAATAATCAGAAATAAAAGTGAACATTCTTAACTTGATAAATGAATAGTTATCTACAAAAATCTCTTTCAAAATTTTATAATTAATGATGAAACATTGTGTGTTAGGCCATTCTTGCATAGCTATAAAGAAATACTGAGGCTGGGTAATTTATAAGAAAAGAGGCTTAAGTCGTTCATGGTTCTGCAGGCTGTACAAGAAGCATAGCACTGGCATCAGTTTCCAGTGAGGGCCTCAAGAGCTTATAATCATGGCAGAAGGCAAAGGAGGAGCAGGTGTCTTATGTGGCAAGATCAGCAGGAAGGAGTGGAGAAGGTACCACACCCTTTGAACTGGGCCTTCTTGTGTGGACTCCCACTGAGAAAAACACTCTACAATTGGGATGGTGCTAAGCTACCCGAAAAGGATCTGCTCCCATGACCCAAACACCTCCCACTGGACCCCATCTCCATCGTTGAGGATTACATCTCAACATGAGTTTTAAAAGGGACACATATCCAAACTATATTACATTGAAAGCATTATTTTTAAGAGTGTACATTATACCCAATTTTAATGTTCCTCATGCTCATCAGTTTTTTTTTTTTTTTGAAACAGTCTTGCTCTGTCGTGTCCAAGCTGGAGTGCAGTGACGCAATCTCGACTCACTGCTAGCTCCTTCTCCCGGGTTCACCGCACTCTCCTGCCTCAGCCTCTGGAGTAGCTGGGACTACAGGAACCCGCCACCAGGCCCGGCTAATTTTTTTTTTTTTTTTTTTTTTTTTTTTGTATTTTTAGCAGAGACAGGGTTTCATCGTGTTAGCCAGGATGGTCTCAATCTCCTGACCTCGTGATCCACCCGCTTCAGCCTCCCAAAGTGCTGGGATTACAGGCTTGAGCCACCGTGCCCGGCCCCTCATGCTCATCACTTTTATCTATTATTGTGGTAAATAGTGAAGTTCACATAGATTTTAAAAATCAAATAATTATAATGAAAAGTTCTGGAAAGAAGGAAAAAATTCTCAAGCAATGCAGATAATACTATTCTCTACTAAAATCAGATGAATATATGGCTACAATCACAAAGAACTATAGAATTTTGAATGTTGGTTCAATGCAAAATTAATATACAAAAATCTGGTACATTTCTACATACCACCAACAAATTAGATATTATATTACAATACACCAATTAATATAATGTAAATAGTTATTTTAATATTTAAAATAATACAAAAAATAAATGATAAATCTAGAAGAATGTGTCCAAGTAGTATAGGGAGAAAACTGTTAAATTTTTGAAACACTGTAAGAAGTCTTAAATAATAAATTTAGATATATACCGTATTCTTATGTGGAAAGACTAAATACAGCAAAGATTATAACTCTCTCCAAATAGATATATGTGTTAAATATGATTTCAAAGTTCCACAGCAGTCTTTCAAGGGATGTCCCCAGGTAACTCTAAACTCTATATAAAAATTAATAATCAAGAAATAGCAAGACAATCGTAATGCAAAAATAACAGGAAGGGATGGTGTTTTAGTCAGTGCAGTCTGCTATAACAAATCCCAAAAACACAACAGAAATTTAATCTTCACAGTCCTAAATGCAGGAAGTTCAAGATCAAGGTGCTGGCTGATTCAGTTCCTGTTGAGAGTCCTCTTCCTGATTTGCAGATGGACATCTTCTTGCTGTATTTTCGCTTGGTGGAGAGTGAGAGGAAGCAACCTTTTTTGTGTCTTTTGTTATAAGGTCACTAGTCTCATCAGGAAGCTTCCACTCTCCTAACCTAATTGCCTCCCGTAGGCCCCATTCCCAAATACCTTCTTGTCGGGGATTAGAATTTCAGCATATAAATGTTGGGGAAACACAAACATGCCGTCCATAACAGGGTACCTGTATTATACTACAACAATAATTAATTATTCATCTAAGATTTTAAAACATGTAATTATTACCAGAGAGTAGATAAATTGAACAATTAAGCAGAAGGGCAAGAAACAAATATTGCTGTAAGAAAACTTGACTTATAGCACAAATGGTATTGTCAGTCATTGCAGAAAGAAATAATTTTACAATAATATATGCTGAGATAATTAACTACACTTGTGCCAAAAAATGAAACTGGGTATCTACCTCACAGCATGAACAAAGATCTGATGAACTGAAAATTTAAATATGAGGGGAAAACCTATAAAATTTACAGAACTTATAAGCAAATATTTTAAAACATAAAGCTAGTAAAGGATTTCTCAAATTGGAGGCATAATTACCATAGGTAAAGACTGATAAATGTGACTGTATCAAAATAAGAATACCTATTCATTAAAATAAATTATAACAAGTAGGAAGGCAAACCATGAACTGAAAGAAGATGTTTAAACTAATCTAATTATAAATTTAAAATATATAAGAGCCATCTACAACGCTTTAAAAAATTACCCAATAACATTGGCAAAAGACAGAATTCCTAGTAAATAAAACTTTAATAACCATCAACTATATGAAGATGTTAAACTTTTAAATAATCAGTGGAATTAAAATTGAACCCACAGTGATATATTAACTTATACTGACCAGATTGGCAAAATATTAAGCATGAAATATAGTGTTAGTGATGATGTGAAGTAACTGGAACATTTGTATACTTTGATGGGAGTGCACATTGATACAACTGCTTTAGAAAGCAATTTGGCTTGTCCTAACAGGAATGAAACTACTCATACCATATAATGTAACAATTCTATTTCTAGGTGTATATCCCTGAGAATCTCTTGCACCTGTGCTCCAGGAAGCATCTATAAAAAGATTCAAGATTCTACTTGTTATATTACCTTTTAAAGTTGAAAATAATTCTAGTGTTTGTCAAATTCTATACAAATCTTATGTAATAATTAAGAACATATTGTATTCTCGACAATGTAAAGAGAGTAGATGTTAAGTGTTCTCACTGCAATAATATGTGTGGTAATGTATTTGTTAGTTAATTAGATGTAAGCATTCCACAATGTGTTTCTATATATATTAAAACATCCTGTTTACATAAAACATACATATCATGTTATCTGTCAATGTAAAATATTTAAAAATGAAAAAAGAATACATTACAGTTATTTACAAAAAACAGATGAATTTCAGGAGCACAATGTTAAGTCGAATAAGCAAGTTGCAGAAGAATACACACTGTGTATTCTTGTAGTCTGTAGTATTAATGTCACTGGTAAACTGAGTTCTCTCTCTACATTATATTAGTCTCAAAGAAAGAACACACAATTAAAGCAATGAGGTTTTATTCACTGTCCAGGGAACAGGAAAAGGGAGGTCTTGCTCTAAAGATACCTTCTCCCTGAGTGATGGGAAGCAAGGAGATTTTGAAGAACTATGTGTGAGTTGAGGGAGGTCTCTAAGCATGCACACAATGGAGTTACAAACACACAGGTGCAGTCCCCAAAGGTACTTCATAGATCGCATGTACAATAAATGGCAGCAATTTATTTTATTTTAGGGGAGGGGATTCTAACACTACAATGATATGTGAACAATCTAAAAGTAACTAGGGGTACCCGGTTCTGGTGTGCACCCATCTGACACAGGTCTCATCTTCCTTCTATGTTTGGCAAAGGATCACTGGGCCATCTGGAGTTCTTCAAGCAATAGTACTTATAGATAAAGAGACTAAGGAAAGTTTCAGAAAACAAGTTTTCCAGCTATTTCACTAGGGTTGCCATGGAATATTAATATAAAGTTTAAAAACATACAGACACAGATAAGTATTTGTTCAGGGATACAGGTACATACTTAGAAAACTACAGGAAGCTGGAGAATGGCAGACATAACATGGAGAGTATGATTTCATCCAGTAGGAAAAACTGAACTGAGACAAAGTAAGGACCAACAAGCAATCTCCCAAGGCAGTATTATTCTTTTTAATTTTTTTCCAAAACTTTTATATATTCATTTAGAGACAAAATCTCATTATGTTACCCACAGTTCACTGTAGCCTTGAACTTCTGGGCTCAAGGTCCTCTACCTCAGCCCTGCAAGTAGCTGGGACTACAGGTCATGCCACCATGCCTAGCTACTTTTTTTATTTTTATTTTTATTTTTTGGAGACACACGGTCTCATTATGTTGCCCAGTCTGGTAGGAAACGCCACCTCGCCCGGCTAGGTTTGTATTTTTAGTAGAGACGGGGTTTCGCCGTGTTAGCCAGGATGGTCTCGATCTCCTGACCTCGTGATCCGCCCGTCTCGGCCTCCCAAAGTGCTGGGATTACAGGCTTGAGCCACCGTGCCTGGCCTTAATCAATAATTTGAAGTCAGAAACAGGAAGTAATGATAGAGGAGCCTGTCATTCAATCCAAAGAACACTGAATATTTACCAGGTGAAAACCACCTTGAGGTTTGTAAAACCAATAACTGAGAGTCATTGACTTCTAGGAATTCAGGATTTAAAGAAGAGATGAATTCTGATGCTAATGAAAACAATTTATGTGGGGTTTGGAAGATTACTTTTGATTGGGATACCTAAAAATTGCAAGGCAAGAACTAGATTTATAAAAATCTAAAGACTTGGACAAGCCTTTTAGGTTTTTTTCTGTAAAGGCATTAAAGGTGGGCAGTTAAGGCAATCACTTCACGGAACTTGTCTTCTGCAGCCTCTGCTCAAGGAATGTATGTGAGGATGTAGAAGGGGAAGTAGAAGCCTTTTTTTTTTTTTTTTTTTTTTTTGAGACGGAGTCTCGCTCTGTCGCTCGGGCTGGAGTGCAGTGGCCGGACCTCAGCTCACTGCAAGCTCCGGCTCCCGGGTTTACGCCATTCTCCTGCCTCAGCCTCCCGAGTAGCTGGGACTACAGGCGCCCGCCACCTCGCCCGGCTAGTTTTTTGTATTTTTTAGTAGAGACGGGGTTTCACAGTGTTAGCCAGGATGGTCTCGATCTCCTGACCTCGTGATCCGCCCGTCTCGGCCTCCCAAAGTGCTGGGATTACAGGCTTGAGCCACCGCGCCCGGCCCGTAGAAGCCTTTTAATATGTGTATACAGAGAATACAAACAGAAGGCTTGCATGGAGTTTTCTCATGATGACCTTGCCTGCAGGTCAAAATTGTGCTAGAAAGAACAATTAGAAATGATGGTATAAAGCAGGACAAGGAAAGGGTAGAGTCCAGTCTACACTGGAATGATCACATTTATTATGGTCTAGGGTCTAGTAAAATCTCTGTCTAAATTACACATGAAATGTTAATCTCACTTTTCATGGGTTATTCAGGAAAATGTAGTTTATATAAGGACTGATTCAATGCAGCAGGCAGAATAAAATGGACAGAGGCTTGAATATCTAGAACCTACAGGTAATATACCAGTTTCCTAGGGCAGTCATAAAAAGCAATTTCAAAATGTGTGGCTTAAAACAACAGAAATGTATTCCCTCACAGTTCTGGAGGTTAGAAGTCCTTAATCAGGGTATCAGTAGTGTTTACTTTTTCAGAAGTGTCTGTTCAATGCTGATATGATTGGGATATGTCCCCACCCAAATCTCATCTCGAATTGTATCCCCTATAATCTCCATGTGTCAAGGGAGGGACTCAGTGGGAGATGACTGGGTCATGGGGCCAGTTTTCCCCATGCTGTTCTCATGATAGTGAGTGAGTTCTCACAAGATCTGACAGTTTTGTAAGGTAATTTTCCCTGCTGTTGCTCTCCCTTGCCTGCCGCCATATGAGATGTTCCTCTTCCCCTTCCACCATGATTGTAAATTTCCTAAGGCTTCTTCAGCCATGTGGAACTGTGAGCCAATTACACTTCTTTTCTTTATAAATTACCCAGTCTTGGGCAGTTCTTTACAGCAGTGTGAGAACAGACTAACACAAATGCCTTAATGCCTTTCTCCTATCTTCTGGTAATGGGTGGCAATCTGGGGTTTTTGGCTTTTGGAACCCTTACTCCAGTCTCTGCTTCTGTTTTCGGAAAAAGGTCAATTTGTGTTTCATTGTCTTCAGATAGAATTTTTCTTATAAGAACCCAGGTCCTACTGGATTCAGGCACACCCTAATGTCCTTGTCTTAACTTGATTGGATTTGCAGATAATGTATTTTCCAATAAGATTATGTTTATCAGTTGTGAGGGTTGTAAATTCAACATATCTTTGGTTGGAAAAATTTGTTATTCATGTCAAATTTCATTCTCATTGTAAAAAACTTTCCCTTCTCCATTATTTAAGTTACAAGAAATATGCCTTTTCTATTTATAAAATGGAAAAGTGTTTTTGTTTTTTTATATGTAACTTAGTGATTAATTTTTAAGTGTAACAGCTTCCTAGATATTACTACTTTGATACAAATTATTAGCTGTTTAGGCACCAAAAGCTGTTCTTTCATCATTCCATATTTTACTGACAGACACTAATTACACACACTTTATTTCTATTTTTCTACTATATTTATTCATTCTAACTTTAATAAAGCAACTAAATCTCAGCTAAGAGAATACTTAGTATAATTGATGGGCAGCTCAAATAGAAATGAACAAAATGAATACTCTGTACAGTCTTAAGTGGTCCTTACAATATACAAATTGATTTGTTATTCAGCAAAACACCACAATAAAATAGGTGAAAAGGAGAATGTCCCATTATTTATTTTAAACACTTTTAAAATTGCTTTCTAAAGGTCATATCAATGGAGAATACTACATTAATTATAATATTTTTTAATTCTGACACTTATGCTGCAAAAATTGACCCAATTCTTGTGTAATTTTCTACAAATGCTCTTTTATTTTCGTAGCCCTGCAGTAAATTGTTAAAATGGATCTTTATACTGTGATCAGAAATGTGTAGTTTCAAAATACAGATCAGACATAAAAATTAACCACTCTCTGGCATAAACAAAATTCAATTATAAGCCAGTCAAATGTAAATGTAGTAAGAGGAGACTTACACATTATAAGAATCATCACACACCGGGGCCTATCATGGGGAGGGGGGAGGGGGGAGGGATTGCATTGGGAGTTATACCTGATATAAATGACGAATTGATGGGTGCTGACGAGTTGATGGGTGCAGCACACCAACATGGCACAAGTATACATATGTAACAAACCTGCACGTTATGCACATGTACCCTAGAACTTAAAGTATAATAATAAAATAAAAAAGAATAATTGAGCTTCAGTATACATAATATAGAAATATTCATTTTCTTTTTACTAATTTTTGAAAATTTTCCTGTAAATTTAACATTATATTTTCTCTGAAACTGGATTAAAATTCGGGTCAATTGACCGGGCACGGTGGCTCGAGCCTGTAATCCCAGCACTTTGGGAGGCCGAGACGGGCAGATTACGAGGTCAGGAGATCTAGACCATCCGGGTTAACATGGTGAAACCCCGTCTCTACTAAAAAACACAAAAAAACTAGTTGGGCGAGGTGGCGGGCGCCTGTAGTCCCAGCTACTAGGGAGGCTGAGGCAGAAGAATGGCATAAACCCGGGAGGCGGAGTTTGCAGTGAGCTGAGATCCAGCCACTGCACTCCAGCCTGGGTGACAGAGCAAGACTCTGTCTCAAAAAAAAAAAAAAAAATCGGGTCAGTTTGTCACCTCACATTTTATATAGGAGAAAGAGAGAATAAAGATGAAGATAGTCTTCTTCTGTTTATTAAATATTAAATGTAAAGTTCTTTAAGTAACAATCTAATTATTTAATTATATAATCATTAATTGTTGAAAAATAATTTAATCAGTAGCCTATTATAAGGTACATAGATGTATCTTATCTGTTAATGTTTAATATATTATTTTTAAGGTTAATTATTTTAGGCAGAAGCTTAGAATAATTTATAGATAGGTACATGATACTAACCATTTTTCTAAGTGTAATCAAATCTTGGCATTATAGTCTGTACGTCTAACACAACAATGAATTTCTAGTAAAACTCAAAGGCACACTGCTTCCAGATTGCTCTAGTTGCCAGTTGAATGATTATTTTCTCATTTGGACTTTCATGTTAGCAATGCTCTTGGTTTCTATTCTTACTGTTTCTTTTCATGGTAACATAATCTGCTAGACAGAAGATGAAACTGCAGAAATTTATAGTTATATTAGGTATAAATAGGAGTGTTGCCAGAGTGGCTAGTATTTTGCTAGCAATAACAGAATTAATGAGAGAGAGAGAGAGAGAGAGAGAGAGAGAGAGAGAGAGAGAGAGAGAGAGAGAGAGAGAGACAGCAGGGATTTTCAGAGGAAAATATGGAAGATGAGATAAGGAATTGCTTTATTAAAAAATAAGAAATGCCAACATAAATAATTTAATACTGTCATTTCATACTTGTGCATGTTGACAACATGTTTACTTTCACATTCTTAACCATGATCTTTTAAATAATTTTAGAAAAGAATGGAGTCCCATGTCCTGCAATGCTTCTAAAATTGATGTGCAATGCAACATTTGTATAGTATTTGTTAGTATTAACTCTAATATCACTACATGTTTTTATTTTTATAACGTTTGAAAGGGCACTATTGAAATGGCAAGGCAAATGTTCAGATGGCAGCAACAACTAATCAAAAACCTTTACAACAGAAAAAATATTAGTGATTTTGAAAAAGTACAATGACTTACTATACGTGATCAGCTGTTAATCAGTTATTTTAGAAACCAGTTGTTTTACTAACATCTTAGATTTTAAATAAACCACATATTGTCAAAAAAATTTCCTAAACATTTTCATGAGGAAAGAATATCTATGTATTTACTGGGTTATATACATATAGAATATATGTAATTGAATCTGTGAATATTTCACTACTCAGGGATTGTATTAGTATTGCATAGGCAGGGACTTGCTGAAATTTTATTTAAATTATGTAGAATGAATTTTGACCAAGCCCTACATTTGCACTCATAACATTCTAATTTGCCATTGATTTATTTTTGAATAATTTTAAGTAAATCTTAATACAAAGAATCATATAACCTCCAAAAGGGAGAGAGAGAGGATAGTATAATAGTACATAAAATGTTTGTTTGCTTACACAGCAAGATAGAATTGTTGCTTAAAATATAGTTGTCATTATTTTGAAACAAAGCAGGTAAACATGTTGCCCCAAATGAAACTGCATATGGTGTTCATTATATGGTTATACTTTGAATGACATTAAATAGAAAGGCTTAAAAATTGATGTTTATAATGATCTATTTTATGTCCCAAGCATTAACAAAATCTTTATATAAAGTCATAGTAATTTAAAAAGTGGAATTAACAAATTCTTTATTCTCCTTTCTAGGTCTAAAATAAATGTTCTAAAAATTATAGTTTTCAAATAAAGGTTACAATGAAATAGAAGATTTATCTTTCACTGCAACTTGATCAAGAATCACTTTACCTTGACATTTCTAAGAATTATCAAGAACAAAGACTAACACTAAGAGCTTTCCTGGGGATATAAAACAGCTTGCACATTACTGTACTGAACACATAACACATTTTTTTAAAGATCACTTTTAGGATTCTTTATATATTGATGCTGGAAGTCAGGAATATACACTATAAATTTTCTTTATTAAATGTAATTAAATGATCTTATCTCCATAAATGTCAATTCACTTCAAAAAGGAAACCTATTGTTTGCTCTGAGAAGTTTTTTTTTTTTTTGAGAGGAAGTCTCCCTCCGTCGCCCTGGCTGGAGTGCAGTGGCGCGATCTCTGCTAACTGCAACTTCCGCCTCCCAGGTTCAAGCGATTCTCCTGCCTCAGCCTACGGAGTAGCTGGGACTACAGGTAGCCGCCACCAGGCCCGGCTTATTTTTGTATTTTTGTTATGTAGAGACGAAGTTTCACCATGTTGGTCAGGCCTGTCTTCAACTCCTGACCTCAGGTGATCCACCCGCCTCGGCTGCGCAAAGTGCTGGGATTACAGGAGAGACTTTTTATTTGCTTATTTTTCTTGAAAAATCTCTCCTCACTATAAGTGCTTATCTTTGTGTTATTTCCCTCCTCATCTTGTTTAAAAATCTTTAACGTCTTGGAATACAAATATATCTAGCACTGTAATAGACTGATGAAAATGCAGTAATTTTTAATATCATGTGTCCTTTGAACTTTTTTTTGTTTGTTTGTTTGTTTGAGACGGAGTCTCTCTCTGTCGCCCAGGCTGGAGTGCAGTGGCGCGATCTCAGCTCACTGCAAACTCCACCTCCCGGGTTCACGCCGTTCTCCTGCCTCAGCCTCCCCAGTAGCTGGGACGACAGGAGCCCGCCACCACGCCCAGCTGATTTTTTTTTTTTTTTTTTTTTTTTTTTTGTATTTTTAGTAGAGATGGAGTTTCACCGTATTAGCCAGGATGGTCTCTATCTGCTGACCTCGTGATCCACCTGCCTTGACCTCCCAAAGTGTTTTTTAAGTTTTGAATTATTTACTGGAAGAAATCTCCTTGGTCATGTCTTCTCACGTAAGTTTCCCCAGTATTGCCCAGTGTAAAATGCCCTGTAGATATTTTTTTCTTACCTTAATCTAGCTAGAATAAATAATTCTCTCATAGAAAAAATTGTGAGCTTTTGTTCACAGGGTGCTGCTTTTGTGAGTTATGCTATTATGTACTATATTAAACATATTTAGTAGAAGAAAAGAGAAGGTATATTCCCTTTAACACCTTTCCCCTCCAGTTAGGTTTATAAATTTAGCTGAGAGAGATTCTAAATTTTCATACCTAATATTGGTCATTGGAGTGCTTGTTGTCTGAAAAAAAGTTGAAATGTGTTCTGCAAAATACATTCCTCCTTCATGTCTTTGGTAGAGTCACCTACAAGAATAGATTTCCTTAGGGGAAGATTAAGGCAACCACACTGTTAAATCAATCCTCAAAAATGCTTCTAGAAATATTAAGCAATAAAACATTGCTATTTAATATAGTGAAATGTCTATCTTCTATTCATTTATTGTGATGCTGTTACCAAAAAATCCATGTGAATTTACTAGATACAAACATGGTCTGGTAAATTTTATGAATTGTAGTTAATCTTAATAATTTTTTGAATTTTGAGACAGTATGGGCAAGGACTGCCTGCAAATTGGAGTTGTTTAAGGTAATTATAACTTAAGAACTCTTCATATTCCAAAGCAAGGGATAAACTCTGAATAGCTTTAGATTGTTTATTTCAAGTTTGAGAAATATTTTTATAATCAAGCAAAAATACACTGATAAAGAAAAACAGAAGCCAGTTCAGCTTTGTCATGTGCCCGTCTCCAATATGTGTTTTATGTATACGTATGTGTGCACATTATTTTGACATGAATTGTTTAGGAAAGACAAATTATATTTCTGGTTTATTTTATAGATATAATTTTAAGGATACCTAATTTTAGTTATGACTTGGGTGATTAAACTAAAGTAACTCAGTGAAGTAACAAAGTAGAATAGACTGAGAAATTTAACATCAGTTCACGTCCTGTTTTAGAAGCCAACTTTAGTTTGGATATCGACAATGGCTTTGATCAAATCTGTGCTGAAAGGAACTAGGTTTATTGAAAGTAATCATTTATTGAAAATATGTATAACAGCAATTCACAGAAACATGATATCATCTTCAATACACTTGCTATTTGTCAATAGTTATTTCAGTGCATCAGTGAAAGAGTAATTTTATTGGCATCATCTGTGTTTTAATTAAATTTTCATGCCTAAACAGACTGATTTGAGGGAAAATTTACCTTTATTAGGAAAAAAATGAATTTTGGAGAAGGTATCTTAAGTATAAAGACACATTTTTTTCATCAATATTTTTGAAAGACTTAGATTGCATTCAGATTAACATTTTCTGCAGAAGTAAGGCTTCCAAAGCAATTGCTTTTAGTGACTTTGCACAGTATATTACAAATGTTTATTTGCTCTCCCTGAATTCTGTGTATTTTGGCCTATCTGAAGATATTCTTTGCAAATGAATATATTTTTCCCAAGTCCATCTATTGTCAGACCAACCCTCCATGAACTTGTTTTTGTTTTTATCAAGGATTATGATTTTGAGTATTTTGTGCTCAGAGGTAAAGATTTATGTGAAGTGTTTATTTAACTGTGTTTAAATACCCAGATAATCCCAAAGTACCCTTCTACTATTCCCTTTACAGTTTCCAAAATTTAATATGCTTGGGTATCTCTGAGTAGCTAGGGCAAGATATATTAATAAAAATGTAATTGAATTTATTTCCTATAAAATCAGCAATCTATAGAATTCTGGACAATATAAGTAAACTGTCATCATGATCACAATAATAATTCTTTCCATTTAAGTCCAGCAAGGTGATAAATGAATTAATGAGTTTGCAAATTACTAGTACAGTATACATCTATTATGATAAGGCAAGAAATAGGATTGTTCAAATACATATGTGGTAAGGTTTAATAAGCTATGTTTACTATGTTTAAATATCTTTGCTATCATTTAATATTTTATAGTTTCTAAAAAATATGTAATGTATTCAAATTTCATCTTTTCTATTATTCGTATTATTGCAATAGATATCTAAAATAGTGTTCTGTGGATTAAATTTAAACCCTTATCACAGTCTTTGAAATTTAATACAATTTTTATTCATTCAGTATAAGATTATCAATGAAATTAGCCCATTTGGAATATGGGGGAAAGTTTAAGACATTCAAATATATTTTCCTATATGTATTTTTGCTCTAGCAGCTGTAAATACACCAGCAAATACTTTTATATTGTGCATTATATTGTGCATACCACATATACATATGTCTTTAGAATAATTAGAGAGTTTTTTCTTAATGTCAATATTTGTAGACACATTGGATCATGTCAAATAATGAGATAATTAGGTAAATGTCTCAAGACAATTTGAAAAACAAAACCAAGAAAACCTAGAGATTATCAAAGGCTTTTTCAGTAAAATTGAGAAAATACTTTGAATAATCCTCATAGGGTTTTGGAAAATATTTGATGAGCTAACATTGCAGGTATAAGTTCTAATATTTTCCATATGATTTATAGCCATTTTCAAATAACTGTAAGATTATTTCAATGAAATTTTATTAAAGCTGTCAATAATTTAATATTAATTAAAACTTTTTTGCTAATGTTTTAAGTATAAAATAAATAGAAACATTATGCTATTTTGGCATTTCAATAGTATTTCCCTATAGAGGAACACAAAATATTCTCCACTCTATCAGAATCATAAATTTAATTTACACTTATTTTGTCTATTTATGTTTAAAAAATGAATGAATGGCAGATAGTTCAAATCGATCACTTACCCTTAATGAGTTACTACTGATTACATGATTTAGAAATGATATATATATATAATACCTACTGTTGTTTCATTTGGCAAGATGAAACATGTAGATAATATATATAAGGATCTGTATCACTCTCTTAGCCAAATATAACAGTTATACTTGGGTAAAGAAAGATTTAGATAGGAAAAGAAACAATTTTAATTCAATTTATTGGGAAAAATATGATTTATTATTTCAACCAATGTTTAATTTGTTTCTGAGAGTTTCTGACAAAAAAAGAGTCAAAAATTATTTGAGCTCTGCCTTTAGTGAGTTTTGTGCTATCGATACAGACATCAATAAAGTAATATTATAAATCAATATAAAGTAACTTTACTATTTTTTATTATCACATTTAAAACAGTGGAATAGGTTTTTGATTTTTGCTTGAGAATAAAATTTACATTTTTACCTAGAGGAAAAATAATTTGATTTGCAGAGAAAATGTGTTTTAATTGAACAATTTCAAATCTGAGCTAACCAACACTGGAGCTACTGCAGATTACACTTTCTTTTTCTGTTTTGTCTCTGCCAGGTTTTGGTATTAGGATGATGCTGGCCTCATAAAATGAGTTAGAGAGGATTCCCTCTTTTTGTATTGTTTGGAATAGTTTCAGAAGGAATGGTAGCAGCTCCTCTTTATACGTCTGATAGAATTCACTGTGAATCCGTTTGGTTCTGGACTTTTTTTGGTTGGTAGGCTATTAATTGCTGCCTCAATTTCAGAATTTGTTATTGTTCTTTTCAGGGATTCGACTTCCTGGTTTAGTCTTGGGAGGGTGTATGTGTCCAGGAACTTATCCATTTTTTCTAGATTTTCTAGTTTATTTCCATAGAGGTGTTTATAGCATTCTCTGATTGCAGTTTGTGTTTCTGTGGGATCGGTGATGATATCCCCTTTATGATTTTTTATTGCATCTATTTGATTCTTCTCTCTTTTCTTCTTTATTAGTCTGGCTAAGCGGTCTATCTATTTTGTTGATCTTTTCAAAAAACCAGCTCCTGGATTCATTGAATTTTTGAAAGGTTTTTTTGTGTCTCTAACTCCTTCAGTTCTGCTCTGATCTTAGTTATTTCTTGATTTCTGCTAGCTTTTGAATTTGTTTGATCTTGCTTCTCTAGTTCCTTTAAATGTGATGTTAGGATGTCGATTTTAGATCTTTCCTGCTTTCTCTTGTGGGCATTTAGTGTTATCCACACTCTACACACTGCTTTAAATGTGTCCCTGAGATTCTGGTACATTGTGTCCCCGAGATTCTGGTACATTGTGTCATTGTTCTCATTGGTTTCAAAAAACATCTTTATTTCTACCTTCATTTTGTTGTGTTCCCAGTAGTCATTCAGGAGCAGGTTGTTCAGTTTCCATGTAGTTATGCGGTTTTGCAGATGATAAGTATGAGATTAAATCAATAGAATTTAATTGAGAGTTGGGTATACACATTTTACAAAAAGGGTGGTGTTAAAGATTAGTGTGATGAAAACATTTACCAAGTCATGAAGGTTGAGCTCTAGGAGTTTTAGAATTCTTTGAAACATGTTTAAATAATTTTTTTTTTTTTTTTTTTTTTTTTTTTTTTTTTTTTTTTTTTGAGACGGAGTCTTGCTCTGTGGCCCGGGCTGGAGTGCAGTGGCCGGATCTCAGCTCACTGCAAGCTCCGCCTCCCGGGTTTACGCCATTCTCCTGCCTCAGCCTCCGAGTAGCTGGGACTACAGGCGCCCGCCACCACGCCCGGCTAGTTTTTTGTATTTTTTAGTAGAGACGGGGTTTCGCCGTGTTAGCCAGGATGGTCTCGATCTCCTGACCTCATGATCCGCCCGTCTCGGCCTCCCAAAGTGCTGGGATTACAGGCTTGAGCCACCGCGCCCGGCCTGAAACATGTTTAAATAATTTAACTATCTTTTCAAAATAAGACATACATACAGCCAACAAACATGTGAAGAATGTTCAACATCAATAATCATTAGAGAAATGCAAATTAATACCACAATGGAGATTCTATCTCACACCAGTCAGAATGGCTATTATTAATTAAAGAAATAGCAGTTGCTAGGGAAGTTGCTGAGAAAAGGGAATGCTTATAAACTGCTGGTGGGGATATAAATTAGTTCAGCCATTGTGGAAAGCAGTGTGGCAATTTCTCAAAGAACTTAGGATAGAATTAACATTCGCCCTAGCAATTCCATTATTGAATATAAGTGGAAGCTAAACATTGAGAACTTATAAACACAGAAAAGGAAACAACAGACCGTATGGCCTACTTGAGGGATGGAGAGTGTAACGAAGGACAAAAACTATCAGATGGGGACTCTGCTTATTACTTGGGTGATGAAATAATCTGAACACCAAACCCTTGTGACATACAATTTATCTGTATAACAAACCTGCATATGTAACCCTGAACCTAAAATGTAAACATGACAATAATAGTTATTATTATATAATATATAGATAATAATAAAGTCAAATGAGATAAGCATGGAAGTAATACCTGTTATGTGTTTTGGTAGTTGTTTTAACAATAATGAGAACTAGTTTAATGAAAACATTTGATTAACCAGAGAACTGAATGATATGAGGAGAAAATAAAAATCGAGCAAATAAAATAAAGACAAATTTTTCCAAAATTTCAGCCATGAAGGGAGAGGGAAAAGTGATTAACAAAAGAATCAGTGTTGAATTTTCTTTTAAAAGTTTTTCAGTTATAGTTTGAACATATTAATATGGATGGAATGAATCCAGTAATAAGAATAAGTTGACTAGATGAGAGAGAAAGAGACAGAAAGGATAGTAAAGGAAGAAAAAATGAAGAGAGGATGATAAGAGAAAAAGAGAGGGAGAGAAATAGAGACAGATACTCCTGAGAAGGTAGGTAGTATCATTAGGATGCAGTAGGCAGCAAGTTTACTCATAAGTGAGGAGTTGGAGTTAGTAATACCTGTTGAAATTCAGATATTACATTTCCATTGAATCACTGCAAATATTTACAAAGATTTTTTTCAAAGAATTAGAAGGCAATAAACTTATAATATTTATTTTTAATTACAAAAAAAATGGGATTAGGAATATTGGAAAAGTTATCTGTGAACTCACATCAATGCTGTGCATCAGTGCTTTTGAACTATGACAGTAAGTTTTATTCAGAAATATCCTATAAGTTTATTAAAAATGCATATAATTTGCAAAGTTACAAATATAGGGATATATAAAAAGAGGGGAAACATTTAGAGTAAGTGTAATGGATCACAAGTTGGTCTCTAGGGAAACACAAAGTATTAAAGTGTGCTTATGGCACAGTATTTAGATATGAGATTTAACTTAATTAAACTACATTAAAAGGTTTCCAAATTAGCCGAGCATAGCGGTATGCTGCTGGAGACCCAGCTGCTCGGGAGTCTGAGGCAGAAGAATTGCTTGAACGCAGGAAGCGGAGATGCAGTGAGCCGCGATCGCGCCACTGCACTCCAGCCTGGGCAACAGAACGAGGCTCTGTCTCCAAATAAATAAATAAATAAATAAATAAATAAATAAATGAAAGCTCTCCATTGTGCCATTGTAAGCTTAAACATTTTCTCCAATTGATTTAGTACACACTATTTGCTAAATTTAAAGAAAAAATCACGTCTAATTTATTGTTTTTATTAGAGATAATACATATTTTCTGTCTTTTTCCTAATATTTCAAGTGAGGCTGTTCGTGTGCAGGGATTCAGAAGGAAATTATGGCTAAATGGAGAATCACATTATATTGTTGAGGCAGTAACTAAAATAAACTCTAGCTGTCCACGATCAATTGCAGTGTATGTTAGATCTCTTTTATATTATAAATATCATAGACAGTGGTTTGTGAGAACCCTTCATTAAAGATTTGGTCATGTTAAGATTATATATGTTAGTATCTCATGTCACTGCCACCTTTACCTTTTTATTATGGATTTTGCAATATATTCTCCGAGTGTTTGAACTTTTACTGTTCCACAAACAGAAATGATTCATGATGCATTGTATTTAAGAAAGTAGTAGAGAATTTTTTCTCTCTTTCATATTATGACATTTAAATTTCATCTTTGATGAAGGAACAATAACAAATCTATTACAATTAAAAGTGATCATTCTGGAAAATAAATGCACCAAGAATTATGAATGACATAATTTAAGTAAATTGTCAATTAGACTTTAATATTCTAGTATCTAAAATTTCCACTTCTACTCACCCACAGACTTATACTGAGATACGTGCTGACGTTTTATCTTTCCTCCCTTTAGACTAAGTTATAGATCGTTTAATGATAAGACATGTCTGATTTATTGTTTGTGTGTGTATATTTGTGTATGTATATGTGTGTATATAGATGTGTGTGTATATGTATATACACATATATACATATATATTATTTTTTCTCACAGCAGGTTTCTCTTAGGGAATGAAGAATGTGTGGAAACAACAAAAGTTTAGCCTTCAGCTCTATTCTAGCTTTTCCCAGAAATAAGAAGAATACTTTTCACTCAAAAATTTTCATGGACATAGAAAAAGCTAATATATATCTTACATTGTATGAGATGCAAGATGCTAATATATATCTTATGTAATGTGCTAAGATGTAAATGCTAATATATGTTTTATATATATCTTGAACTTGTATGGAGTTCAAATTCATACAAGATTGGCTTTTTCTCAAAATTTTTTCAAATAATTTTTATTCTCTATGTATTTAAAATATTTGAAGTATATTTTTATAGTAGCATTATAACTTATCTCTCTTTAGTTGCTGTTAAGTTTTTACATCTCTCACCTACTGTATTATTTTGAAGTAATTTAGAATCCTGAATCATTCCATCTACCATTCTAAGAATATCTCTTATTTTTGGAGCAGAAAGGAGACTCTACTGGTCTGTATGTCCTATGGCACATTCATGGGTAAAACCATCTATAACCTGCAAAAAGACTTTAGGTTTAAGTACAATCCTGTTAACAGTATGTAGCTTCATTATATTTTATCACTCAATAAAAATGTATTGAGCTATTAGTATGTGTAAATATTTATTTACCAGTAAAAATACACATTTGGGTAAAATCAACACAGATGAGCTTATATTCTAGCAGGTAAAATATACATAAAATGAATGATTGCATATTTTTGTTTAATAAATATAATAACCACTACAAAGGAGAAGTACACATGCTATGGATAGATATTACCAGTTTGTAATGTTCTAGTCTAGAGCTTCAGCAAAGCCTTCCTACAGGTGTTTTCAAATTGAAATTGAGGTGTCATTTTAGTAACAGAAAACATTCTGCATGTTATTGGGCAAGAAGTAATTACATTAGCAGCATCAAATATCACAGATCAACTTAACAGATTTAATAATAAGAAGTTTGAAATATTTTGAGAATTACCATAATGTGAAACATATACATGAAGTGAGCACATGCTGTTGGAAAAATAGCGTTTTTGGAGTTGCACAACACAGTGTTGCCACAAACCTTCAGTTTCTAAATAATACAGTATTCATGCAGGATTTTTCTCAGCCCCTTCATTGGACTTGCAACAAGGGAGCCCTGTTTACTCAGATCGCTGTGCTCAACCCTTTGTGAGAGGGAGCACGTGAGCAAGCTCCATGGAGAGCCTGTGGTGGTGCCTAGGTGTGTCTGCAACCCCAAAGTCCCAGAGAGAGTTGCAGGTGGCTGTGTATTAGCAGTTCAATTGACCCCTTGCCTCATTGTGTGGGGCGGCTGTCCTCCATCAGCTAGGGCAAAGGGCCAGTATGATGGACTTTCTGGGTACCTGCACTCAGTAGGTCCTGAACTCTTTTCTGGTGTCCAAGAAAAATGAGGTCATGCAGACTAATTGAAGAATGGTGAAGGTGGATAATTTTATTGAGCTATGAAAACGGCTTTCAGTGGACAGAGGAGTTGGATTGGGGATGGGAAGGATAGGTTACCTTCCCTGAAGTCAGGTTGTCTCTTCCCCAAAGTCAAACCATCTCTCCCCTAGTCAAGCCATTTCTCCCTTCTACCCACTGAGTCTAGGGTCTTTTTTTTTTTTTTTTTTTTTTTTTTTTGAGACGGAGTCTCGCTTGTTGCCCGGGCTGGAGTACAGTGGCCGGATCTCAGCTCACTGCAAGCTCCGCCTCCCGAGTTTACGCCATTCTCCTGCCTCAGCCTCCCAAGTAGCTGGGACTACAGGCGCCAGCCACTTCGCCCGGCTAGCTTTTTGTATTTTTTAGTAGAGACGGGGTTTCACCGTGTTAGCCAGGATGGTCTCGAACTCCTGACCTCGTGATCCGCCCGTCTCGGCCTCCCAAAGTGCTGGGATTACAGGCTTGAGCCACCGCGCCCGGCGAGTCTGGGGTCTTTATAAGCACAAGATCATGGGATAGAGTGGGACATGGATAGTTTTGGAAAAGGCAATATTCTTTTGGAAAAAGAGGCATTATTCAGAAAGAAGCATTTAGGAGCAGCAAACAGGAATAGAAGTTCTCATTGGGTCACATGTTTCCAGCTTTTTGACTTGGAGGTGAGGTTTCACCGGGGACCCACCCCTGTCTGTCTAGAATTTCTCTGCCTCCTGCCTCTATCAGTATCTATGAAACAAAATAAAGCAGAGAAAAATGAAATGAGAATGCCTGCATTCATTTTTGTTCATCAGTTGAACAGATCTGGAGAGTGGAGTGGTGTGTGTTTTAGGTAGAGGCAACATGCATGAAGGTACAGGGTTAAAATAAATCAATCAAATAGGAAGAAACAAAAAGAAATGTATAGTGGTTCCCCCTTATCCATAGTTTTCCTATCCTGGATTTTACTTTCAGCAGTTTCAGTTGCCCATGGTCAACCTAGGTCCAAAAATAGGTGAGTACCATGTTCTCATAACTTTTATTATAGTATGTTGTTATAATTGTTCCATTTTTATTATTAATTACTATTGTTAATCTCTTCCTGGGGCCTAATTTATAAAGTTTAAAGAATAAAAATAAGTTAAACTTTATCCTAGGTATGCATGTACATTGAATAAAGCATAGTATAATATATAGAGAGTTCAGTACTATTACTGGTTTTAGGCATTCACTAGGGGACTTGGAAAATACCACCCATTGGTAAGAGGGAACAATCATAGTGAAACCCATCCACTTAAAATCCAGTTAAGAAAGAAAACACTGTATACACCTTTGAAGAATCCTGTTCTAAATGAACATATTCAATCTCTTGCATTATCTCTAGGTACAAAAGTAATGTCTGATTTATTTATAAATAGATAGTTCAATAGATTGATAGACTGAGATTTCAGGTATCTATCTAAATCTGTATATAATCTCGTACTGAGTTATGTCACATATTTAACCTAAAAGCTTTGTTCGTATTATTCTATTTCTTTCCACAGTGAGAACTGGAATTATTCTTCATATAAAAAGCCAATTTTAACATTTGTAAAATATGTGAACCAACTGTTTTCAAATATTTTTCAACACACACATAAGACTGTGATCCCTGAGTAAAGGCAAACACATGAAGGCATATTATGGTCTTTCGGATAGAGACAATTTCTAGATATTGGTGTAGGGAATGAAAACTGAAGTAGATTGTGGCAATTTTGCTGAGTTTTACAGTAGGAAATTAAAGTTCAGAAGGCCTTGGCAGCTGGAATTTTCAGGACAATATGCCAGAGAGTAGGGAGTTATAAGCACTTTGATCATTTCTTCTTCATGATGCATGAATGTATTACATCAAATTTTCTTAGATTTGAGAAAAAATTAATAAACTGTTCATATACATGTGGGCAATTTCAATTTTAATTGCACGACCAGGCATGTAGCAAGCAGTAGCAATCAGAACTTCAAATGTAAGTTAAAATTACACCCTCAGCAGTGTATCCAATGTAACTAATGAAGTTGATGAAAAACCTGAATAGATACATACTTTGTAGGCAAGGCTAAGGCGAAGCTAAGATTGTATCCCTAATGTTTATAACATTTCATAAAGTCATATACTTTGCTTCTTTCTTGTTCTTTCTTACTAACTCACTGGATGCAGAAATAGATTAATACATCAAATATGCTCTAATGTTTTTAAGTGAACATTTACATAAGAACACAGTTTAGAGAGAGCACAGTTGTGATTGTAGCCACCAATGAACTAAGACCCTTGCCTTTGCTGTTCATTAATAAGATTTTCAATACTCAGTAATCAGAAGAATAATATTTTAATATTTATGTCATCTAATAACATTGCTTATATAAATTTTTGTAGCTAATCAAATATGTTGATGGAATTGTGGAAACAATATTTTGACCTAATTTTTGTATTTTATTATTTATATATTTTTTAGTCAATAATATTATTTACTCTTAAACAACAAACTTTATGGGTGCTTCATGGAATTAACACTATAGAAATATTGGCAGATAACATTTTAATAGGAATTCAAGCTCTTGGGCAGCGTCATCAGTTGATATTCTCATTATGAAAAAGAAAAAATAAATTAAAAATTATACTGCATTTTTAATGGTGTTTTTTAAAACGCAAGGAGCTAGTCATCAACATTCTTATTGTGACAGTATCCTAAATGTCATGTGATTACAATAGGAACAAAAATCATTTTGCAGGTTTGTGTATTTCTCATTTTCTTCTTTAATTTGAAGTTAAACTAAAGATATAAAAGTAAACCTATTTCTCATTCTTTTTCTGTCATAATTTTCCAGATTTTATCATATCTTAATTTTATTATGTCTATATAATTAATGAAGTGTTTTGTGTTCTGATAATTATCATTTGAGCCTCTTGTTTCTAAATCTTTTTATACTCCAAGAGCTTATTATACAAGGCTTTAATTTTACACTTGTTCATTCTAGTAATGTGGGCGTAGTACTGCATGCACTTCACAGAATACTGAACTCCAACCACCTAGCTTTCATGAGCCAAAGATGAACTTATCAGCTGTGTTAAATAGCAGTATTATTTTTAATGTAATTATGTGAAAAACTTATAAAAAGTTATGAAAATCATATAAAATAGAGAACAAATAGAGAACAACCATAAGAATATACATCCTTAAAATTTAAAAAATATGAAATATTATACCCAATAGTTAGCTATTTATTGCTGTTACTACTAAACAGAAAAAATTTATTAGAGTAAAAAAGAAGTTGAATAGACTCTGAAAAAGGAAATTTCTCCTGTGTTGAATAAAATCATCCCAATAAAATATTTCACAACACTTGTCTCAACTGTTTGTATTTCAATATAAATGGATTTCAGTGTATAAAAATTACAGAAATTTATGGTGTTCAGCCTGTAAAACTGGGTAAGAGACCAGAAACAGAAATGAGAGCAAAAATAAAATATAATTTCATATGAAGAGAATTTAAGTATATGCCAGGGTATCCAGAAAGCATTTTATAACAGAAGAAAGTTATGTATATATATATATATATATATATATATATATATATATATATATATATTATATATATTTCAGTTATATTTCAGTTTACTTTTATATTTTCAATTTACCTTTATATTTTATATTTTCAGTTTACTTATTCTCATACTTTTGTTTCTGACCTTTCAGAATGCATCTTCTTGTACCCATGTGACTGTTCAATTAAGAGAAACATTATAAACAACAGTGTTCAGCAGGCCTTAAAGAAATTATGCATTAAACAAATAACATGAAAAGACTAAACAGAATTGCTAGCAATGAGGTACTGGAAGTCAGCCAGTCTGCAGGCAATAAAGAGATAGTAGTTTATGAGCTTGCTAACCTGAAGATTTATGGGGAATAAATACAAATAAAATCCCCAAAGCATGTCTGTAAGACATTGTATGCAATAGATGAATGAGAATAACTATAAAGAGAGAAAGTGTAAGTACTTAAAATATATGTTGAATTATAACCTCCGGCCAATAAGACACTGCTGTAAACTGTTTGCCAAGAATAGTGGCATGCAGAATTATCAAGATGTAAACATGGAAAAAGAATAGCTTATATATAAAAAAAATTATAATCAACCAAATGCATTAACAAGCACAATTCACAAAAAAATGTTAACTAAAAAGTGACTTTTCCCCAAAAACAGATATTTTATCTTTTAACTGATTTAGTTTAATTTGTCCTTTTTCTCCTAACCACGTAAAAATGTACTTTTCAAATAAAAATATCCACTATCAGAGCTCTGAATACGTATATTGAGTAAGAAAAACAAATTAATTTATTAAATATTTTCATGTGATTCTTTCTTACATTATAATATTAATAAAATATAGTATATATTTATAAATAAATATATGTATATATACATGCATTTTTATATAGGTAAAATACAACACTTATTAAATAAATTTTAATTTTATAATGTACTCAATTATAATTATAGGAGATAAAACATATTGCTATATTTTTTAAAATACACTGAATTTCAAACATGATATTTACTCAAAATTATGGTAAGTTGACTATAATGTAGATTACATTAGGAACTCAGCAAATGGTGTAGAAGCAGAGAAGTAGAAAACAGGATAAAAGCAGGACAATTTTCGTGGAATAAAGGAAGTAAAGCAAGTCAGATAAGGCACCTGATCACCCAAGCAGAAAGGGGATGATCAGAATCAGTCACCTTGAAGGTAAGCAAGCCCAATTGTATTTCAGGCAAAAGTTAGCCCTAAGATTTTCTGGGGTGAAAAATATGGTCTCAACCATCAGCTGCACAGTGGTTGAAAATGTCTGGAAAGTACTTAGAAGCAGAAAAAAAAAATAATAATAAGTACGACTATCTTGAAGTATTGTGTGCAAAAGCATGAGTACCTAACTTTGTAACTAAGTTTGTGGAGTGAGACTCCAGCTCTTACAAAGACAGGAAAGTTGAAGTAAGTGGATGAAGCAGAAATTAAAACAGAAGTCTCAACCAAAGCACATGTACAGTGATTTTACTTTTTATGTCCAAAGTTTGTTTAGCTGAGAAACAAATTATATGATTATGTGACTTAAGTTATAAGAGGTTTGTATGTCATTCTACACAGAATAATATTATACTTTTGTGAGTAAGAATCCCTGACGAAATTTTAGCAAAAGAGTAACTCATACATTTAAAGTGTACCCTTGGGGAAAAGAAGAGACTATTCACATGCTTCCTAGACTTATGATGCAATTTTGGAGAAAATTATGATATAATATGATGCAAAAATATAATACTTTGAAAATATTTTTGATTTAAATTTTCTGTTGAGCAACTAGAAGGCAATATTCAGATGATTGTTAAAAATATGAAAATGTGATTTGTGAGTTTTAGAGATTGAAATTATTTTTATAAAGATGTGGGTAAAACCCATGAGCCTGAAGTAAATTGAACATTGACAAGGAAGGTAAAAGTCAAATAGGAATTGAGCCCTGTGGAACATCTACAGGTAAGGAAAAGGCAAGAGAAAGAAAACAAGGATCCTACAAAATAGAGAAGGTACAAGCAGAGAAGTGGGAGTAAAATCAAAGGAATTACGTAACAGCTATAAAGTATTGTCTTACACATTCTGGGACCATTCTCTCCTAAAAAAGAATCCAGTACATAGTATAATTGACTGAATGGATACTTTTAAAGTATAGAAGTAAATTTACTTTGCACAGATCCATCAGAGGAGCCATCATCTATGGTAGCTATAACCTTACAAAGTGTATTTCTTAAATAATAAAACTCGAAAGTGAAAACTACTTCTTGACCTATGGGCTGCAGAATGAATATTGTATTAGCAGGCAGGAAAAGAACAATTAATATCTTGTACATCTCTATTAGAGACATAGGGTGAGTAGATACATTTTCAATAACTAATATTTGGAAAAATTTTTTTTTTCTAAGCAGTAGGTCTCAACAATTGGCTTGAAATATTCAGTAAACCATGGTGTAAACAAATGTACTGTGATCCAGGCTTTGCTGATTCATTTGCAGAGTACACACAGAGTAAATTTAGGATAATTTGTAAGGGACCTAGGATTTTTTTATTTTCTTCTTCTTATTTATTTATTTATTTATTTATTTTTTATTGAGACAGTCTCACCATCACCCAAGCTGGAGTGCAGTGGCACAAACTTGCCTCACTGCAACCTCCGCTGGGTTCAAGTGATTCTTGTGCCTCAGCCTCCTGAGTAGCTGGAACTACAGGTGTGCACTACCATGCCCCGCTATTTTTTTTTTTTTTTTTTTTTTTGCATTTTTTGTAGAGGTGGGGTTTCATCATGTTGGCCAGGCTTATCTTAAACTAGGGCCCTAGGATTTTAAGAATAGTACATAAGCACTGGCTTCAACTAAAAGTCACCAGCTGTGTTAGCTCCTAAGAAGACAGCCTGTCCAATGAAGTTCTGAAGCCAGGCCTTGATTTCTCCTCTCTGCCTGTGAAAGTACTAGATAGCATTTTCTTCCAATAGAAAGCTATTTTATCTACAGTGAAATTATGTTGTTTAGTATGGCTATCTTTATTAGTTATCTTAGATCTTCTGGGTAACTTGCTGCAGCTTCTACTTTAGCACTTGCTGCTTCATCTTGTGCTTTTATGTTATACATACAGCTTCTTGCCTTAAACTTCATGATTCAAACTCTGCTACCTTCCGACTTTTCTTCTGCAGCTGCCTTACCTCTCCCAGCCTTTATATAATTAAAGTAAGTTAGGGTCTTGCTCTGGAAGAGCTTTGGCTTAAATAGAATGTTGTTGCTTGTTTGATCTTCTATTCCAGACCCCTAAAACTGTCTCTATATTGGCAATAAGGCTGTTTTGCTTTCATACCATTCATGTGTTTACTGGGTGTAGTAGTGCGTTTTCACACTGTGAAAGACATACTCAAGAGTGGGCAATTTACAAAAGAAACATGTTTATTAGATGTACAGTTCCATGTGGCTGGGGAGGTTGCAGAATCATGGAGGAAGGTGAAAAGCACATCTCACATGGCAGCAGACAACAGAAGGCCTGTACAGGGAAACTCCCTTTTAAAAATATCATCAGATATTGTGAGACTTATTCACTATCATGGGAACAGTATGGGAAAGACTTGACCCCATGATTCAATTGCCTCCCACTGTGTCCCTCCCACAACACATGGGAATTCAAGAGGAGATTTTGGTGGGCACACAGTCAAACCATATCACTCTGCCCCTGGCCCCTCCCAAAGCTCATGTCCTCACATATCAAAACCAATCAGCCTTCCAACAGTTCCCAAAAGTCTTAACTCATTTCAGCATTAACTCAAAAGACCAGTTCAAAGTGTCATCTGAGACAAGGCAAGTCCCTTTCACCTGTGAAGCAGTAAAATCAAAAGCAAGTTAGTTACTTCCTAGATATAATGGTGGTACAGGCATTGGGTAAACAAAGCTGTTCCAAATGGGAGAAACTGGCCAAAACAAAGGGGCTACAGACTCTGTGCAAGTCTGAAATCCAGTAAGCCAGTCAAATCTTAAGGCTCCAAAATGATCTCCTTTGACGCCAGGTCTCACATCCAGGTCACGCTGATGCAAGAGGTGGTCTCCATGTCCTTGAGCATCTCTGCTCCTGTGACTTTGCAGGATATAGCCCCCCACCACTGCTGGCTGCTTTCCCGGGCTTGTGTTGACTGTCTGTGGCTTTTCCTGGCATGAGGTGCAAGCATTGGTGGATCTAACATTCTGTGATCTGGAAGATGGTGGCCCTCTTCTCTCAGCTCCACTAGGCAGTGCCCTGGTAGGGACTTTGTGTGGAGGCTTTCAGCCCACATTACTCTTCCACACCACCCTAGCAGAGGTTTTCCATGAGGGCACTGCCCCTGTAGCAAACTTCTGCCTGGGCATCCAGACGTTTCCATACATTCTTTGAAATCTAGGCGGAGGTTCCATACCTCAATTCTTGACTTGTGTGTGTCCACAGGCTCAACACTACAAGGAAACTGCCAAGGCCTGGGGCTTCCACCCTCTGAAGCAACAGTCTGAGTCATACCTTGGACCCTTTTTGTCACAGCTGGAGCAGCTAGGACCCAGAGCACCAGGTCCCAAGAATGCACATAGCAGAGGGTCCCTGGGCCCAGCTCACAGAACCAATTTTTCCTCCTAAATCTCTGGGCCTGTGATGAGATGGGCTGCCTTGAAGACCTCTGACATGCCCTGGAGACATTTTTTTTTTCATTGTCTTGGGGATTGACATTTGACTCTTCATTACTTACACAAATTTCTACAGCCAGCTGCAATTTCTCCTCAAAAAAATGGGATTTTCTTTGCTATTGCATTGTCAGGCTGCAAATCTCCCAAAATGTTATGCTCTGTTTCTCTTTTAAAACTGAATGCCTTTAACAGCACCCAAGTCACTTCTTGAATGCTTTGCTGCCTAGAAATGTCTTCCACCACATACCCTAAATCATCTCTCTCAAATTCAAATTCTACAAATCTCTAGAGTAGGGGCAAAATGCTACCAGTCTCTTTGCTAAAACATAACAAGTGTCACCTTTGCTCCAGTTCCTAACAAGATCCTCATCTCCATCTGAGACCCCCTCAGCCTATATTTCATTGTTTATATCATTATCAGCATTTTGGTCAAAGACATTCAACAAGTCTCTAGGGAGTTCCAAACTTTCCCACATTTTCCTGTCTTCTTCTGAGAACTCCAAACTGTTTCAACCTCTGCCTGTTAGCCAGTTCCCAAGTTGTTTCAAAATTTTGGGGTATCTTTCAGCAACGACCCATTCTACTGGTACCAATTTACTGTATTAGCCCATTTTCACATTGCTGATAAAGACATGCCAATTTACAAAAGACAATTGGAAATTTACAAAGGAAAATGTTTATTGGACTTATAGTTCCATGTGGGTGGGGAAGCCTCACAGTCATGGTGAAAAGTGAGAGGCACGTCTCACATGGCATCAGACAAGAGAAGAAGGCTTTTGCAGGGAAACTCACCTTTTTAAAGCCATCAGATCCCACGAGACTTACTCACTATCAAGAGAACAGCATGGTAAAGACCTGCCTCCATGATTCAATTACCTTTCATCATGTTCCTCCCACAGTGTGGGAATTCAAGATGATATTTGGGTGTGATCATAGCCAAACTATATCACTGGATTAGCACTTTTAATTTCCTTTAAGAACTTATTCTTTACTATCACAACTTGGCTGTTTGGCACAAGAGACCTAGCTTTCAGCCTATCTCAGCTTTTGACTCGACTTCCTCCCTAAGCTTAATTATTTCTAGCTTCTGATTTAAAGTGAGAGATGTGCAAGTGTTCTTTTTACTTGAACACTTAGAGGCCGTTGTAGGGTTATTTATTGGTCTAATTTCAATGTCGCTGTGTTTCAGAGAACAGGGAGGCTTAAGGAGAGGGAGAAAGATGGGAATGACTCTTTGATGGAGCATCAGAACACACACAACATTTATCAGCTAAATTCCCCTTTCATATGGACACAATTTATGATACCCCAAAAAAGTTACAACAGTAACATCAAAGAACATGACTAATCACCGTAACAGATACAATAATAATGAAAAAGTTGCAAATATTATGAGAATTACTAAAATGTGACACAGAGATACAAAGTGGTAATATGCTGTTAGAAAAAATGGCACTGATCCACGCAGGGTTGCCATAAACCTTTCACTTTATAAAATATGCAATATTTGCAAAGTGCACTAAAAAGAAGCTCAATAAAACAAGGATGCTTGTCATTACCTTATTAAGCAAAACATTTTGCTCTGTCCCCAATATGTTCTAAAATACTGCATATCCTCTATATTGCTCTCTTTGTGTTCTATTAATCTTGATTATGTGGTATGGCATGGCCTGCATAATATGTCATAAATATTTATTTTCATGGCTGTATACCCATTGTTAGAATTGTGATTATTGTATAGAATATGAAATAGGGACCTTAGCAAGTGATAGCATGATGGGGCAAGAATTATTCAGGAAAGAATAAAGACAGTCTCAAGCTCCTCACAACTCCTGAATGACAGGAAAGAACATATCACTATCTCCAGTAGGCCACTGATTATATCCCCAAAGTTTTGCAGGTATGTAGGGGTTCCCAAAGCTATTGAGGAATGGGGTACAGTTTCACTTGTATGAGATGAAAGTGGACATTTGTGGCCAATTGGAAATCAGAAAGATGTGGTAACAACTCCTGGAGTGCTCATATACATACAGAATTGTAGAAGATAAGGTCTGTCACAATTGTCATCTCTTGCCCATGTAAATCCTCTTGACTTCAAGCTAGACTGACCACAGAATTCTGCAGAAAGAGAAAAATATGGGTTGGGTATGAAAACTTTTGTTTCAACCAAGACATGAACAGCCATATTGGCAGACATTTTACCCAATTTTATCCCAGTTTTCATTCTGAGCTGGCCACCAACATGGTCATGAGAAGTAGAGAAAAAGTCAGCAAGCAGATTGCTGTGGGCTGGGAGCACTGCCCAAGTAATGAGAGGGGATTTTCACAGACAGAAATGGAGAACAATGGTTAATTCTCCATCTCTGTAAAATGACTATTAAAATCTCGTTAATTGGTAAATCATTTAGATAAAGATGGGGTAAAAGATGGTAAATGAGTGAGGTTTTAATAGTCATTTTAAATTTAATTTATTGGGAAGTTCTGAGATAGCAATAACTGTTAACTGGCATATTTAAATTTTGACGTATCTTTTACTGTCAACTCAGTTCAGAAAATTGGGAGCTTTGAAATAAAAATGTAATGAGTTTTTATAAAATATGAGGATATTTTTATTTATGCGAAGCTATAATTTTCATGACACTGGAAATACATGTAAATTACATCATTTATATAGTGCATATGACATACTTCATAATACTTAAATAAAACGGTTTAAATATTGTCTTGTCCAGAGTTCCTTGATAGCAATTCTTAGAAAACCAAATAGCAGGTAAGAGTTGTGCTAAAATCTGGCTCATGCTGTGTTAAACACAAATTAAGCATGCTTTTTTATTACAGTAATGTTTTTCATAGTGACCATGTGAATTATCAGTCTCCAAGATGATCCCAGACTCAATTCTAAAGCACAACATATTTTTAAAGACTATTATACATACAAATGCTTGCTATAAATTCAATTTTAGAAATTATTATTTATTTATATTCCTAATTTTTCCATTGGGGAATCCAATGAAATAAGAAATTAAATAATTAGCTAAAATTGAACAGATAAATATCTGGAAAAAGACACAAATTTAACCTTAATTCTGTCACACTGTTGACCTCACCTGAGTTCTACATCACCTCTTTAATTTGGTGTTTAGAAGTAAATTTGGATTCCATATTAGCTAACATTTTAACAAGATCAAACGGTAGATTTCTTCTTTAATTAAGCTTACTATCAGTGTCCTGTTTGCATGTTGCATAAAATAATTCTACTCATCTTTATTTTTTTAACTTAAAAATGGAATTTTGCTTTTCTTATAATGGTGAGCTGACATTATAATTTTGTAAACTTAAGTTACCTAATTATGAAATAGGTGCTATAATTACATTTTATTTTTTATCAAAGAAGCATTGTCAAAGTTTTCCTGGTGAACATCAATTTATTAGAATTTTACAAACATAGAACTTGAAATCCAGGTTAGCAAGACTGCATATTCCATTAAAACTGTAGTTACTTGCATGTTACTGTACTTTGATATACAAAATTACTTTCACTAAAGGATAAGTGCATTCTAATACAATGAGTAAAGAATATTTCACAGACTATCACTTGACCTAGAACAATTGACAAAACGATTATTCTCTAAAATGTTAAACTTAATAGCATTTGAATTATAAATTGAATAGGTAAAGTTTGTAATAAATGAATAGTTATAAAAAGGGCATAATAATTACTTTTGCAACAATTAATGCATTCATTTTTTTAAACCTGTATTTATTAGGTGCTTATAATGTGCCAGGCTACATGTTGAAAATATGGTTAAGAAAATAGTCCTCTCCTCAAATTATTATTCATATTATTAATAATATTTTTTTTGAGAGAAGGTCTTGCTGTGTTGCACAGTCTGGAGTGCAGTTATGTGATCATACTCACTGTAACCTCAAGCTCTTGGGTTCAAGCTACCCTCCCATCTTGGCCTCAGCACTGGGATTACAGGCAAGAGTCACTATGCTCAGCCCTCAAATTGTTTATAGATAAGATAGACCTATTCCATGTTTTCCCAGTAAACTACACATCTATGTGTCCTTTAAAATCAAATTTAAGAATACAAAAATTAGCTGGTCATGGTGGTGCAGGCCTGTAATCCCCACTACTCAGGAGGCTGAGGCAGGAGAAACGCCTGGACTCGTGAGGCGGACATTGCAGTGAGCTGAGAGCGCCCCACTGCACTCCAGCTTGGGCAACAGAGCAATATTCCGTCTCAAAAAGAAAATTTATGATTCCTTTTACTCTCAAATGGACCGTAGTATGTATGACTAGCGATATGACTATTCCATTTACAAACTATTGCTACAGAATGTGTATTTCTTATATGGCATACAGAAATATTGAAAGAGCTTGAATTTTATCCTACTTGCATCCATTAAAGCAACTTCTTTTAAATCTCATTGAAAGCTGAATAAATATCTGATTACCTTTCAAAAGGATCAACCTCATGCCACAGAAATCAGTAAATTAATTCCATCCAGCCATGATAAATCTTGTTTGCAGAAGTCTGTATGAAGAATATTATGACAATGTATTATAAATTGATTGTAAGTAAACCCGTAGTTTTCCTATGGGACGAAGATATAGTATTTACTCCTACAACTAAATATTCCCATTCTTGTTTTAGAAAAAAACTAGATATGGAACACTAGTCATTAAGACATTAATTGTGGGTGTAGAATATATTTTAAAGAAACCTACTGAAGAAGTAATATTTTTAAAACAATACAAGAAAGCTGCTAGAATACAAATATGAATATGAATTGAACTCAATTATAAAATAGAAATGGAGCAGATTCAGAATAATTAAGAAAAGTTTACTCAGAACTCTGAAGAAAGAATTAAATAATTCTCACTTTTCTAAGAAATTATTCCTTAACTACATACAGGTTTAATCTATACATTAGGTTAAAGAGATGTTTTGAGGATTTTTAAAGTAATTCAAACTGCCACAAAGTTTTGAGGCATACAGAGGTTCTAAACACATATTTTTGCTAACAATACACTTTTTTGCATATTTATAAATACTTAACAGAAATATAGTCTGCCTCTTCAGAAGCATAGTCTTTTTTTTCACAGAAATAAGTTGGAAGATGGCAACTCTCCATCTTATATAAACAATAAAGTATATAAATATTTTTTCAATGCTAATGAGTAATATTGTTAGTTACTAATACTTAGAATACATGACTTGAATATTATCTGTGCATGTTTAAGAAGAAAGCTCCACCTGGCACAGTGGCTCAATCCTGTAATCCCAGCACTTTGAAAGTCCGAAGCGGGCGGATCACCGGAGGTCAGGAGTTTGAGACCAGCCTGGCCAACAGGGCGAAACCCCGTCTCTACTAAAAAGTACAAAACTTGGTAGGGTGAGGTACCATGCACCTGTAATCCCAGCTACTCGGGAGGCTGTGGCAGGAGAATGACTTGAACCTGGGAGGCGGAGGTTGCGGTGAGCCGAGATTGTGCCAGTGCACTCCAGTTTGAGCGACAGAGTGAGACTCTGTTTCAAAAAAATAAAATAAATGAATAAATAAGAAGCAAACTCACATCATATTTTGTAGTGTATGGAGAAAAGGGGTAATGAGTTTCTTGTCTTTATCTACACAAATACTCTATCATACCTACAAAAGTGTGTATCTTATAGTACATGCGCATTCAATATTTGATGGATTGTTGAATTGAGAAAATAAGTTGAGAGACACAATTGAACATTTGTGTATTTTTTGTGAAAGTAAATGAGATGATAAAGAAGATGCACATTTTTCTCTATAGTTTGTGCATTAAAATAATAACTTGCTAATTCTTATAAAATGAGTAAATGAAACTAGATCATTTCCAAATGATCCTACAGCACTATTTTTAATGGCATTTCTTCTTTGTTTGGGGGGAAGAAAACAAAACTTTTAAGTTATGTTTATCCAAGGCACCTGGAGGATGCCACAAATTGCAGTAAATTGAAATGATTTCTAAGGAGAAACCATGTAAACACGATGACTTTAAAATGATTCTTTGTGTAAATAACTTGTCGTGTTTTTTTAGCTTGCCTTGAAAATAAATATTTTGAGGAGTGTATATTACCTAGAAGTTTGTATTTTATTTCCTTTTTGCATTTTTTTCTGAATAGTATTAGAATTTTCAAATATTTATCAATAAATTTCTAATCAAACATTCTGAGGATAGTTCTGAAAGCAAAAGCAAAGTATGTTTAGTTATATTAAAATTAACATGTATAGGTGTAGTCAGAATTAATCAGTGATATAAAATATAATTAAAAGCAACTTGGTATGTAAACTTATGAATTTGAGTGATTAAATGACAGAAAATTTAAATGTCCAAATCAAAAGTGAAATCAGATCTTTACTTTTAACGATTCACAAAATGATTAATTACCAACTTACACTTTTTATATATCTACCTGCCTATATATCTAAATGGATAGATATAGACATATTCTTAGAATAGTTACTTTTTATTTTTTGAGACAGCATCTTGCTCTTTCCCCCTGGCTGGAGTGCAGTGGCACAATCTCTGCTCACTGAAACCTCTGCCTCCCAGGTCGAAGCGATTCTCCCGCCTCAGTCTCCTGAGTAACTGGGATTACAGGCACCCACTACCACCACACCCAGCTAATTTTTGTGTTTTTAGTAGAAACAGGGTTTCACCATGTTGGTCAGGCTGGTCTCGAACTCCTGACCTTGCGATCCGCCTGCCACGGCCTCCCAAAGTGCTGGGATTACAAGCATGAGCCACCACGCCTGACCAGGATAGTTAATTTTGTGTGTCAATTTAGAGGATGCTTCTGGATGAGATTAACATTTAATTTGGTGAACGCTGAGTAAAGCAGATTGCTCTTCATATATTGTAAACTCTTCATGCAATCAGTTGAAGATATTAATAGAAAAATTAAAAGATTGGTCTCTCTTAGCAAGAAAGAGCTCCCTAGCAGACTGTATTCAGATTTCACCTCCACCATTGACATTCATTGTCTTCTAGCTTGCTGTGCCTGTGAACTGGAGCCACACCACTGGCTCTCTTGAATCTCCAAACTGCCAGCCCACATGGTAGATTTTGAACTTATCATTGACTTTGAACAGTTAACTTGTGTAAGCAAATACTTCATAATAAATTTCATATATATACTTATATGTGTGAGTATATATAGGAGTGTATGTATACATATACAGATACATATACACATATATATTTCTTATAGGTTCTGCTTCTCTGGAGAACAATGACTAATATAATCCTTAAAATCAATTTGGTTGAAATATTTATTTATAGGGCCACCACCTGTGATTTTATAGCAGCAACAGAAGGGATTGCAACATTAAAAAAAAAAAAAAAATCAATCGCATCAATATTTGGTGGGAGGGAAAAATGTTTGTATAGTACCGTGGCCAAAAATTTTCTTTTAGAATCCGAGTGTGTATATATGCAGGCCTGTTACAAATGTATAAGTCATAGATTCAAATTTTCAGATAATTTTTATTGATAAAAGCATTTATTTCTCATCATATGGATACTGTTATTAAAAAAAATCTGACCTTCAGAATAAAGCAGATCCCATCACTGCTACATCATGAAATTTTTTGAACCACACTAAAATTTATATTTTAACTAGTTTACATTTTGTTCTGAATTTAATTTTAATTTTAGTTACTACAATTAGAGTATGCTATTTTTGTTACTAAGTCAAAATCTCAATGAAACATTTATTTATAATTATTTTATACGGATTATGAAGACAAGCTTTATTTATATTGCATGCTAAATATTCATTGTGGGACCAATGTGTCTCTGCTTTATGTTATATTCCCCCCAGTCCGGGCTGAAAAAACAGACTCTCTTGGGGGCGTGCCATTTGCTTGGCAAAGGGAACAAAGAGAGAAAACTAACTGTGAATTGGCTTTTAAAATTTCAGAAATGATACATATCACTGCCACACTGATTTCATTGACCAAAATGATTTACATGACCTATCTTGATTTCAAAATGTATAACTTTTTTTCTAGATAGAGAACCACAAATCCCAGTGAGTAAATCTGAGATAATTGGGCAGGCAGGGAAGTATGATCCTTGTGCAAAGAGAGACACTGTGGATAATGCTGACAACCCTGACATTGATAGGATGTGGCAGTATAATCCTTCCTCAGGAGGAGCAGCAGATGTTTCAAACAATACATATTTGGTGTCAATCCAACTGACAGAATCACACACATCGCCAATGGATAGAATTTTCAAAAAGTGATATGCTAGTTTGCTATCAAAAGCTTAAACAAGAGTGGTCACAATAAAACAACTGTCCAATGAAAGTGTAAGTTTTATATGTGATAATAATTTACCTTTAAAATATTCAAATATGACTCTAACAATCATGTTTCAAACAATGTTATATTAAAATCTACTGGAATTTAAAAATCCTCCAATTCCCTCAATATGGTAATAGCATACATTCTTTATTTAAAATACTGGTTTGTTCTTAAGAAGTTTGGAAAGAAGAATGAGACAGAGAAGGAGTTGAAGAGATAAATGAGGAGGAAAGAAAATAAGAGAAGGAAATAGAAATGGATTCAGAAACAAAACTTTTCTTACTAGTGCTAAATTTAGTCTCTCAAAAACCACAGTAATGTAGATGAAAAGAAGAATCAATACTTGGTGGGAGAAAAAAAAGTTTGTATAGTACTGTGGCCAAAACTTTTCTTTTAGAATCAGAGTGTGTACATATGCAGGTTTGTTACAAACGTATATTGCATGATGCTGAGGTTTGCAGTATAAACAAATTTGTCTGCCAGGTAGTGAGCATGGTACCCAACAGGTAATATTTCAACCCTTGCTGCCTTCTTGTCTTCCCCCTTCTTGTATTCCCCAGTGTCTATTGTTCTCGTCCTGTTTTTTTTTTTTTTTTTTTTTTTTTTTTTGAGACAGAGTCTCCCTCTGTTGCCCAGGCTGGAGTGCAGTGGCACAATCTTGGCTCACTGCAACCTCAGCCTCCCAGGTTCAAGCAATTCTTCTGCCTCAGCCTCCTGAGGAGCTGCGATTACAGGCGTGTGCCACCACCCTCAGCTACATTTTTTTCTGTATCTTTAGTAAAGACAAGGTTTCACCGTATTGCCCAGGCTGATCGCGAACTTCTAACCTTGTGATCCTCCCGCCTCGGTCTCCCAAAGTGATGGGATTATAGGTGTGAGCCACTGTGCCCAGCCTATTGTTCTCATCTTTATGTCCATGAGTACCCAACATTTAACTCGATGTTTTATATAGGCCGCAAATGTTAAGTGTTTTATTCATTGTGGAAATAAATCTATCTCTTTGTTTAAAACTATCAATTAAGTTGATGGCTGAAATTCATTAAAATACATGTATAGCATGCTATTGAAGATAAACAAATGGCACATCTATCACTACTAAGTCAATCATATGTCCAAGAGTACTCGTGTTTCACATATAAGTGAAAACATATGGTATTTGGTTTTCTGTTTCTATGTTAGTGTGCTTAAGATAAAGGCTTCCAGCTGTACCCATGTTGCTGCAAAAGACATGACTTTATTCTTTTGTATTACTACATAGTATACCATAGTGTATATCTACTACATAAAACATTTCGTTTAAAAATATAAAAGATAATCAACAAATACTACTTAGGTAAATTAAAGTTTTTAAAATGAAATAAGGTAATTTTAATGTATTTAAAATGACATACAATTTTGAAAAGACACCATTATTCTTACAATTTTTTTATCTTGTACAGAAATCTACTTTTTTCTAATTGCTTCAATTTATCAATGTGTTGTACTTCAAAATGATATTACACGAGACATTGGGACATTTAGAATGGTGCACATGATTTGGAATGATAGAGATTTGAATTGAAATTTTGACTCAGAAAAGATGTTGCCAATTATGAATTAATGATTACTCTCTGAACTGAATTTTATTGATAAGCTTGTGATAAAAATCACATTTCAAATAAATTATGCATAGCTTTTTAATGCTTCTTTTATCACAACTTTTATCAGTTGAATTTTTCTCCAGACTTATAAAATATTTAAATTTAAGGAAAGTAATTCCACAAGAAATAAATGCATAGTTTCTATGATGGTGCTTTGACTGAAAATAATATTAATTTTATTTGTCTCTTTTAAAATTTGTGCTTCAATTGTGCTTATGCAAATTAAGATTCTATAGATTTACCAATTAAAATAGTGAAGTTAGTTAAGAAAACATATTGTTTAAGAACTCTTGGAACATGTCTAAGGGTTTTGTGATTAGTGTCTACAATGTTAACCATATATTGTATTTCTAATCTGATGCAAATTGAAAGCTAAAGTGGTATCTTTTCCTTATCACTTTTTTCTTACAATCATTTGCTTAGTAGTGATAGATGAGCCATTTGCTTGTCTTCAATAGCTTGCTATACATCTATTTTAATGAATTTCAGCCATCGACTTAATTGATAGCTTTAAACAAAGAGATATATTTATTTCTACACTGAATAAAACACTTAACATTTGCAGCCTATATAAATTATGTTAATACTTCCATTGGCTCTCTTTGTAGACTAATATACTGCTAATTTTAAGAAAAATACTATATATATAATCACTAATATATCACTACATCACAGTTACTGTGTAAATTAGAGTAAAAACATTTTTCTAGAGTACTTTATAATTTGTATTAAGTAATTTTGCCAGGAGCCTTCAATAAATCAAGAAACTTTTGACTTGTCTAATGTATAGCTCTGTGAGCTCCCTTCATCATTTTACTTTAGACTATTTGTCTTTCCTTGGAAACACCTGTACAAGTGAGATGCCTCTACTGTAAGAATATATCATGTATTAGAAAATTTGTCTTCTAATTAAAAAGCGTTAATGACTAATTCCATATGGCTTTGCTATAGAAAGTAAACGTGTGATAATAAAATATTGATTTTGAAATTATGTATACATAGCCATTCTTGTAGAAGTGAAAAGCTCTAGGTTAAATTTCATAGAATCCAGTACACGTCATGGGATCTAGCACAAATATAAGGAAACACCAGGTTTCTTATTTCTATAATGCAATCATTTCTATGTTTTAATATTTAAAAATATGTTTTGAAAATTTTTCTCTTACTAAGTCATGTAAGTTGTTTATTGTTGCTTGATTAGTTTAAACAGTACATATATTTATTCCATTCCATTTTACTTTATGGAAAAATAGTTTTGTCATTGTATAATTTTCTGAAATGGATTAGAATTAACATGCTGCATAGAGGCAGATGTTTCATAAATAAAAATTACAGTCACCTGGAATTTACACAATAATTGATTTATATGTTATTATATAATAAAATTATGTAAAGTTTATTTCCTGTTTTAATATCATTTTCTTTTGGTCGAACTACACAATGATTTAAGAATTCAATTAAATTAAAGTAAAATACAAATTGCTTGATTTTTATTTTAATGTGATTTTTAGAGAATTAAAGGATAAATAATAAAGTGATGCTATAGACATGTTAATACCCACACTTTAAAATTAAGATACATTTTGATGAAGGAAAATTTAATTAAATTCAATTACCACAAAAATAGTTATATAAAATAGGAATAAAAAATTTCCACTTACTGGAGGAGAGCAAATTTAAATTAACCGTAAGTGGTAATGTTAACTGTGTTAGATGGACTCCAAGACTTTCACATTATTTATTACATATTATGCAATAAAATGGTCTGTTTTTAATGTTCTCACCAAATAGTAAATACCCTCTAAATGTTGTGGTTATGATTTTAAGATGATACCAGTCAGTATGGTTGAATTGTGTCATTTTTTCCCCAGACATGATAACCTACGTAAGTGCAGGTATAGCATAGGCAAAAAGTTGAATCCTAGATTGGAACCTTTACTAATTATGTACAAAGAAGCAGGAAAGTGACCAATATTTTGATGTTGTATGCAAAGCTATTTTTTTAAATGACTGACAATGTAATTTAAGGTGAGTCATAAAGTGAAAACTTATCCTTTCAGTGATTATGGTCAATAGAATGTTGAGAGATTTGAAGCTGTGCAATAAATTATCCAAAATATAATTTTCCAAGGAACTCTTTCAATCTCAAAGCACTCTTGAAATTCATAATTAGAAAATGACCAATGTGATTAAAATATGAGAAAAGACCTAACAAGACACCCTCGCAAGGAAGATCTACAGGTGGCAAAGAAAGCGTATGAAAGGATCCTCAACATCAGTTGTCATTAGGGAATTGCAAATTACAACAACAGTTAGATACTACTACAAATTTATTAGAATGATGAAAATCCAAAAACTGACAACCAGATGCTAGTATAGAAATTTTTATTCATTTCTGGTGGCAACACAAAATGATACCGCCACTTTGGAAAACAGTTTGGTTCGTTTTTTACAAAACTGTACATGTTACCATGTGAGTCAGCAAAGGCACTCCTTGATATTTACTCAAATGAGTAGATAACTTCCTTGAACAAAAAATTTGCACATGGATATTTATAGAAGCTTTACCCATAATTGCCAAAATTGCAAAACTTGGGAGCAATTAAGATGTCTTTCCATAGATGAATAGACAAATAAACTGTGGTATATGTATAGAATGAAATATTATTCAGTGCTAAAAATAAGCGAATTATCAAGCCCTATGAAGACGTGAAAGAACCTTAAATGTATGTTACCAAGTAAAATAAGCCCACCTGAAAAGACATATTGTATTATTCTAACTATGCCACTCTGGAAAAGGCAAAGCTATGTCTAATATTAAAAAGATCAGATGTTTGGGGTGGGAGGGGAGGATAAACAGGTGAATCACAGGGAATTTTTAGAGCAGCAAAACGGTTCTGTATAATACTATACTGGTAAATACATATAATTTTACCTTTGTCTAAACATTATAGAATGGACAACACCAAGAGTGAACCCTTATATAAGCTATGAACTTTAGGTGATAATTGCATGTCAATGTTGATTCATAGATTGTAACCACACTGATGCAGGATGTTGAGACTAGAAGATGCTTTGCATGTGTTTGAGGAGGGCTTATACAGAAAACTACTGCACCCTCCACTAAGTTTTGCTGTAAACCTGTGGCTGTTCTATAAGATAGAGTCACATATTTTTAAAAAAAGAAACAAAGAAAGATAGCCTTAGCAAAAAGCAAACAAATAACCACACCGAAAAACACTTTTACACTGCCATAGTTTATTAAAATCTATTTTCCTTCTAAAAGTTTTAATGATACACCTTTGGGTTCTATTCCATTTTTGATGTATTTTAAGGTATGACATTAATCCAACTTTGTGTTTTTTTCTTATGGAGAAGCAATTATCCTATTGCTGTTGCTGATATTTTCCTTTTAATGTATGTGCATGTGAAATGGACAAAAAAAAAACTATGCCTAAATTAATTCATGCAAATCTTTCAAGAAGAATAAAGCAAATCTAAATAATAAAATAATCGTTGTTTAACTATTAAATGGAAACAGTTTTTCTTCCTTGGTGATAGCTAAAAGAATGTTACATTATAAAGTTAATGGTATCTTCATTGTTGTAATACACATTACATCAATCTTAATTCTGTGTAATATGTAATATACTTATTGACATATTAAAAATGCATCAAAATTCTGTAATTTTACTCATTAAATACAGAAATAAAAACACATTTACGCAGTTGTAGTTAAAACATGTATCTTCAGAGAAAACACTTGTCAAACGCTTTAAACTATACTTTTAAAATAAGTAAACTTTCTGTCTCTGATTCAATAAATTTATTACAATGCTTAATCAAGTCAAAAAAATTATTTAATCTATATGATCTATAATTTTCTGGTTTTAGAGTTGTTTATTTCACTTTTTATTTCTGTTACTTTATAAGTTTGTTGACTAAATATGGCAATTGTATTAATTTTAGTAATTTTTACAATACATGAATGATTTTATTATTATATATAAAATATTTGGTGTCCTTTTTTTGCCATAGAATACATTTTATCTGTTGCTGATACTGATATTCAGGCTTATATTTATATCTTAGAATGTAGACATAACTACTTCCCTCTTTATTTCTAATATTTCAGTTTGATTTTATTATTATTATTAATGTAGATTTTGTTTTTACTCTATTATTTTTGTTTGTTTTTCTCTTTTATAAACTTGTTTTGGTTTGAAAAAATTTTCAAAAGTTATATATTGTATTCTTATTTTTGTGATTACCTTTTAAATATTAATAGTTGGGTTCTAGAAAAGAGAACATATAGTTATTAATTATTTGCATCTATTTGTAACTATAATAAGGATTTTGGCAAATTTAACTCTAAAACTCACTTACCTATCTCTTGCTATTTTTGTTTAGAATTTATGTCTGACCTTTAAAAAGGTGATATTTAAAATTTTACATTTACCAGATTATTAACATTTCTGAAACATTTAAAGTTGTCTTTTGTTTCTTTTTCCTGCACATTCCTTTCAGTTTTGCTTATTTTCTCACTGGGTTATATGTTTTGTATTACTTTTTAAAATAGATGATCAATTTTCTTTGGTTTTTATTCCTAAATATGTCTTTATTTTATCGTCAATCTTGATGTGTAGTTCATCTATATACAGATTTTTAGATCACCAGTGATTTTCCCTTAGCGCTTTGAAGACATGACTCCATTGATTTCTACTATCATTATTAACAAGAATTATATGTTTTTTTGTTTAAAACACTTAATATTAACTGTTTTGACTTTCGATAATTTTAAAATATTCTGTACAAAATTGATATTTCATAGATTTATCACAATTTTTATTAGTCTAGATTTATATTCATTCTGCTTGATATTTGGGGTGCACCTTTGAGTAGAGATAATGTTTTTCTTCAACTGTATTTTATTCTAACTGTAAATTCAGCAAAGGTTTACTACCTAATGAAAATATAACTTTAAAATAGATAATAATAATAAACATAATGAAACATTTTTTCACAATCTATAATTGCCCAATATAATAATTCAGTCTCAATCAGTATGGTGTGTCACTCCATGTAGAAAATGTTTTGACCATTTCTCATTACTTTCAGACTAAAATATAAATTTTATTTGGTTACTGAAGGAAATTATATTAGTAATTAATATAGTGTGTCAAACTATATTATGATTAAAATTCCTAAATATTTAGATTGATTCAAAATATACTTAATATTAAATATATATTTAGGATATTTCATGTAATTAATGAATGCACAAATAAATAATATTGTATAGTGTAAATTAAAATTTAAATTAGGAGTCATTGTATTAACCTTTAATATATTTATTTTATTCAAGATTTCTGTTTTTTTTTTTTTTTTTTTTTTTTTTTTTTAATTCCCATACTTCTACTGAGAGTCCTGACAATGGAAAGTCAAATAAAATAAAAACTTTCACCACAAAGTTTGATGTTCAAGGAATGAGCAAGTAACACAGATAAACTGTTGATATTCTTTTTCCAAAATATTAGTGAATAGCTGGCTATTTAAGAAAATGTACTCACTTCTCAGAGAAAACTGAAATGGAGCTACTATAGATTTTATAATTTAATCAACTATTAGTATAATATAAAGGTATTTAGGGTTGGTGCAATGGTACTAGTCTGTTTGAAACATGTCACAGTATAAATATTACAAGATTATGGTAAAGAGAAAGAAACTTTTAGAGAGTGGCTGTCATGGAAGAAACATGGTAAATACTGATTTTCCTTATTGGTCGTTAGGATTAAATTTACTGGACGATCAGGTGCTTGCTACAGAAAAATAGAACGAACGCTCTGAAAAAGTGTATGTATGAGGAAATGGGGTGAGGTTACTAACAGATTGTAAAAAGTGAAATGGGCTTCTGCAGGTTGTAATAGTTCCTTAAAATGTATGATCTTTAGGTACAGCCTGATCATACTCTGCTATACCATTCTCAATCTATGTAATTTTAAAATTTAAAAAATAATCCAAGGAGTAAAAATGCATGATTATTTTATATGTTTATAAACTGAAAACATTAATGAATTAAAGTTTCATTGGACTTAGAATTAAGCCTATAAAATCAAGCAATCCATATATAAATATGTTTTCAAAGCTGCTGTGGCCAAAGTGCTAAATAATATTTCTCAGTATAATTTAAATCTTATGTCTCTTTGTCATAAAGAAGGAGCACTATAGTGTTTTTTAAGATGAAAAGATTTTTCTAATAACAGTTTACATATATAATATATATTAATAGAGCAATACATATATAATATGGAATATGTTATATATAACTAATAGAGCTAAAAACACTTGGTGAATAATCATAAGCTGATGGTTTCAAAAACTTGTGAAAAATCACTGTCATTCCATAAAGTTTGGTGTAAAATGGAGTATAATTATTCAACTTGAGTGAATCGTGAGTATACCAGACATTTTTTAGATGAATTGATCTTCCATCTCTAAAGAAAGTTGTCTCTAATATCTGAAGATTGAATGTTGTAATGGTGTTAGTAACATAGTGCTGAGAATGATAGAAATAGGCTAATTTATTTATATTTGCCTAAACACTGAAGTTCTTTATCTTTATTTTGGCCCAAATACAGAAATTCTTCAAGTGGCAATCTATGTTTTTCCTAAAATGGTGTTTTTTTAAAACAAGAATATTCATTTTATAACTAAGAAGCTTCCTTAAATTAAACTCAGAAAACAAATAGAAGGTTAAAAATTTGGAAATTTTTCCTGAATTGTGTTGAAAAAATTTTCTCACCCCAACAATGAATGTGAATTACTTGAACCTAGTAATTAAAATGGACACACTTTTAAAACAGTGTTTTATAATAGACAAAGTTATATTGGATTTCATGCTCTCCTGTATCTTTTGCCTAAGATACTACATATTTAAATATAGAAAATTTTGGCAGTAATAAACCCTGAAACATCATCTTCAAGTCCACTGTTGTACTAGATATTCAGAAGTGAGGAGGGAGAGCACAGCATTGGGAATACAACACAGAGTCCCACAACTCCCGCTTAACAGTACTGCCACAGATCACAGTGTAAACTCCCACTGTCCGAAAGGAGAATAAAATTATTTCGCTTTGAAATGTGCTACAGCAGTATACAACACAGGATATTAAAATAGTTGTTAAAATGGTTATGATCATAAATCACAGTTCTATTTACTTTACGACAGCATACATATGACACATTATTCTTCAAGATATAACATACCAAATATTATAATATAATATAAAATAAGACTTCATTGAATTATCACCAAAAATTCTCCTCCCCTAAAAAAAAAAAATCTCTGCTTTATTGGTGGTGGGAAGATTAAAAGTAGAATAAAATCCAACTGTAGTCTACCTACAAGAAACTCACTTCAAATATAAATGTAAATATAAAGACTCTTATAAGTTAAAAATAAAATGATTGAAAACTATAGGTCATGGTATCATTAATAGAAGGAAAGCAGATACAAAGACTTCTTCTTCCAGAAGTATATCTGGTCCCTGTTACTCCACCTTGGCCAGATAGAAGTGACAATATGCTCTGTTGACAAGGCTACCGAAAAGATAGGCTTTCTCTTATATTGCATACGCTAATATATTAACTATTACATCTTATCTATAAGACAAATTTTCAGTTTCAATATAATTACAGTATTATTAGTAGTATTAAAATTATGAATGGACTCGCCTGAGAAATATCCTACATATATATTTTTTCTCATTGAGGTTATTAATTGCACCATTGTTTGCAAAAGCAATAATCAAATAATCTAAATATCTTTAGCAAGAAAAATGTTGAAATAAATTGCGAAATACCAAATAGTGTTATAATGCATTGTTCTAATCAATGAAGATGATCTCTATGTACACACATGAAAACAGACTTCAGGATATTTGAAATAAAAAACAAGGAGCAGGAAGTGTATAGACTGTACTATTTGATGTATAGAAAGTGGAGGATAGGCTTGGGGTGGTGGCTCACGCCTGTAATCCCAGAACTTTGAGAGGCCGAGAGGGTGGATTACCTGCTGTCAGGAGTTCGAGACTAGCCTGGCCAACATGGGGAAACCCCATCTCTGCTAAAAATACAAAAATTAGCCGGGCCTAGTGGCATGCACCCGTGCTCCCAGCTACTCGGGAGGCTGATTCAAGAGAATTGCTTGAACCTGGGAGGTGGAGGTTGCAGTGAGCCGAGATCGCACCACTGCATTCCAGCCTGAGAGACAGAGCAAAACTCCATTTCAGAAAGAAAGAAAAGAAAGAAAGAGAGAAAGGAGGAAGGGAGGGAGGGAAAGAAGGAAGGGAGGGGAGGGGAGGGGAGGGGAGGAGAAGGGAGAGGAAGAGAGGAGAAGGGAGGGGAGGGAGGGGAGGCAGGGGAGGGAGGCGAGGCGAAGGGAGGCGAAGGGAGGGGAAGGGGAAGGGAAAGGAAAGGAAGGGAAGGGAGGGGAAAGGAAGGGAAGGGAAATATACATTTGCAAGTGAAAAAATGTTAAGGGAAGGAAAGGGAAGGTAGGGGAGGGGAGGGGGAAGGGAGGGGGATGGAGGAGGAGGGGAGGGGATGGGAAGGGAGGAGTGGGGAAGGGAGAGGAAGGGAAGGGAAGGAAAGGGAAATATACATTTGCAAGTGGAAAAATGTTAAGGGAAGGGAAGGGAAAGCAGGGGAGGTGAGGGGGGAAGGGAGGGGGAGGGAGGAGGAGGGGAGGGAAAGGGAAGGGAGGGGATAGGAGGGGAGGGGAGGAGAAGGGAAGGGAAAATAAATTAAGATAAATATACATTTGCAAGTGGAAAAATGTTCATAAAGGTAATCTGGAATGAGAGATAATGTAAATACAAAAGAAAGCATAGAAGAATACATGTATAGATCCCCCTTTCCCTCTGTGGGAAAATACTTAGAAAAAGAATTCATTGCTGCTAGAAAAAAGTTAATCTTGGGAAAACAATATTTGTAAATACAAGTTATTTTAGGCTTCTGGTGTGCTGTATAAGTATTCCCAACTTATTTTTTCAGAACTATAGTTCCAATCAATTTTTAAATTCATAACTTTCATGGAGGGTTCATTCACTTATCAAATCTTAGAAAAAAAGTAAGTATTGTCAGTTTGCCTATAATATGTTAAAGGTTTATAGTTTATGTTCTCTTCAAATACTCTTTATTCATACATTTCATTTTAAAGGATGATTATGGTCAGAGCAGTGGTAATATAAGAACATGCCATCTATAGTCTGTATGTATCCTTCAATACTGAAATCCCAAGTTCTTTTTTCTCGGTTTGCAAGTCAATGCAAGATAGTCTTACTGTGAACACAGCAGTTTCAACCTGTCATATAAATATCACACTGTCTATGTTTTTTCAATTTATCTCTTCAGTGTTTGAAGTGTTGACTCATTTTCTTATATAGCAATTAAGAAAAAAACCTGAAAATTGTGAGAAAAGCTTGAATAATAAAAATACTAGTGGTATTTTCCATGTTGAAAAGGTTAACCTTTACTACTGATGACACAATGAAGTGTTTAAATAACAGAAAAACAAAACACGGTACAAATGACTTTATTGAGTACTATTCATTTAAGTACCTGTACTTAGTATATGTATTTGTTATATAATATATACTTGTAAAATAGTATACAAGAATACTATGCATGATAATCACTATTTTAGAAGCAATGAAATAAAGGCTTTAATATTAATTTAGCAGGCTTTTACCATGACAAGGGCTTTTTGGTTTGTTTGTTTGTTTGGTGGGCTTTTTATTACTGATCCAATTTTGGAACTCAGTATTTGTCTGGTCAGGAATTCAATTTCTTCCTGATTCAATTTGGGGAGAAAGCGCTTTTCCAGGAATTCATCCATTTCTTCTAGATTTTCCAGTTTGTGTGCATAGTGTTTGAGGATGTTTTGCATTTCTGTGGTACCAGTTGTAATATCATCTTTGTCATTGTGGTTGTGCTTATTTGGATCTTCTCTTTTTTCCGTTATTAGTCTTAGTAGCAGCTTATTGGTCTGCTTATACTTTCAAATCACCTCTGGTTTTATTGATTCTTTGTATAAATTTTTGCATCTCAATTATATTCACCTTTATTCTGATTTTAGTTATTTTTTTCTTCTCATAACCTTGGGGTTAGTTTGACCTTATTTTTCTCATTACCCTAGGTCTGATACTAGATCATTAATTTGAGATCTTTCTAATTTTTTGTAATAGGCATTTAGTGCTATAAACATTCCTCTTAACACAGCTCTTGCTGCAAACCAGAGATTTGGGTATGTTGTATCTGTGTTTTCACTTATTTCAAATAAAGTTTCAATTTCTGCCTTAATTCTGCTATTTACCCAAAAGTCATTTGGGAGTAAGTTGTTTAATTTCCATGTAATTATGTGGTTTTGGGAAATCTTTTGGGAATTGATTTCTATCTTAATCCTACCGTGATCTCATAGGATGATTAGTATAATTTTCATTTTTTTTTTTGAATTTTTGAAGACTTGCTTTATGGCCAAGCATGTGGTTGGTCTTGGAGTATGTTCCATGTGCAGATTTGAAGAATGTATATTCTGCAGTTGAAGGTGGAGTATTCAGTAGATATCTATTAGGTCCAATTGGTCAAGTGTTAAATTTAAATCCAGAATTTTTGGTTGTTTTTCTGCCTTAATGATCTGTGTAACACAGCACTGTGTAATGTCAGTGGTGTGTTAACATCCCCCACTATTGTTGTGTTTGGCTGTCTACATGTTTGTACAGGTCTAGAAATAGTTGTTTTCTGAATCTCAGTACTCCAAGATGGGGTAGATATTTAGGATAGTTAAGTCTTCTTCTTAAATTGAACCCACTGTCATTATATAATGCCCTTTTTTATCTGTTGTTACTGTAGTTGGTTTAATGCCTGTTTTATCTGATGTAAGAATAACAACCTCTGTTCTTTTCTAATTTCTGTTTATGTGATAGATTATTCTGCATCCTTTACTTTGAGACTGTGGGTGTCATTGTGTTTTATATGGGTCTCTTGAAGGTAGCAGATTGATGGGTCTTCTTTTATGCAACTTGCAACTCTGTGCCCTTTAAATGGAGTGTTTAGACCATTTTCATACAAAGTTAATATTGATATGTAAAGTTTTAATCTTATCATAAGGATACTAGCTGTTTTCTTTGTAGTTTCTGTTGTATGTTTGCTTTATAGGGTATGTGGGCTATGTACTTAAGTTTGTTTTTGTGTTAGCAGGTGTCATTCTTTTGTTTCCATGTTTAGAACTCCCTTAAGGATCTCTTCTAGGGCTGGCCTTGTGGTATCGAATACCCTTAGATCATGCTAGTCTGATTTAATTTCTACTTTGCTTAGGAAGCTTAGTTTGCTGGGATATGCAATTCTCAGTTGGAATTTCTTTTCTTTAGCAATGCTGAATACAGGCCCCCACTCTCTCCTGGCTTGTAAGATTTCGTCTGAGAATTCCACTGTTAGCCTAATGGGGTTCTATTTGTACTCTATTAACTCCTTTTCTCTAGCTGCCTGTAAGTTTTTTTCTTTAGCATTTACCTTGGAAAGTCTGGAGACTGTATGCCTTGATGAGGCTTATTTTGTATAGTAGCTTACAGGTGTTCTCTTAATTTCTCATAACTGGATGTCAACCTCTCTTGCAAGGTTAGGCAATTTTTTTTGAATTATTCCCTAAAATATGTTTTCCAGTTTGTTTATTTTTTCTTCTTCTCTTTCAAGAATACCCTGTCCACTTCAGACCCAGGCAGATCTCCAGGCATTCAGATCACCCACCCACCTGGTTCTGCATTCTGAGCTTCCCCACCCTTTTTGGACATAGATCATGCAATAATAGGGTCCTCACTACTCTATCCCCAGGCAACTCTCCTGGTGTTCAAGGCACCTGCTCAATGAGATTGGCAACCTGAGCTACACCACTCTTTCTGTACAGAGACCTTGCTTGACCTTGCTTGGTGCAGTTGGCCCTGCTCTGCTCCACACACAGGCATATCTCCAGGCAGTCAGAGCATCTCTTCACCTGGGCCAGCAGCTTTAGCAGTCTGTCCCTTCCTGTGAAGATCATGTGAAGCAGGGCCGTCACTGCTCCATGCCCAGGCAGATCTCCAGGTATCTGGAGCACACACTCTTCTGGATTAGGAGTTTAGGTCATCCCCACCTCCCATGTAGAGAACTTGAAAACTTGGGGCAGCACACAGCACACAGCACAGGGACCCTGGGCCCTGTCTAAGAAACCACATTTTCCTCCTGGGTCCCCAGGCCTGTGATGAGAGGGGCTGCCATGAAAGTCTCTGACATGGCCTGGTGCTGAGACCAGCTCAGTCGTGGAGACCCTAACGCAGTGGCAGTAGAGGAAATAAAGACACACACACAGCATGGGGAGTGGGAAATCAGGAGTCTTTCAGCCTCTAGAGCTGACAGCCTTGAACAGAGATTTAACTACATATTTATTGACAGCAAGTCAGTGATAAGCATAATTTTATAGATTACAGATTAACTTAAAGTATTCCTTGTAGGGGAAAAAAGGGATGGGCTGAAATAAAGGGATGGGTCTGGCTAGTTATCTGCAGTAGGAACATGTCCGTAAGATGCAGATTGCTCATACTATTGTCTGTGGTTTAAGAATGCCTTAAGCCGTTGTCTGCCCTGGGTGGGCCAGGTATTCCTCACCCTCTTTCTGGTAAACCCACAACCTTCAGTGTGGGCATCATGGCCATCAGGAACATGTCACAGTGCTGCAGAGATTTTGTTTTATGGCCAGTTTGGGGGTCAGTTTATGGTCAGATCTGGGGGCCTGTTCCCAACATATCCCCTTTCTTTGTTTTGCAAAGTGATAAAAGCAAAGGCAGCTTTGTCATGGTGAGCTACTCTTCACAGGAGTCGGGATCCACATCTGCAGACTATACAAAGACAAACAGCACAGATTAAAAGCACAATCATCATTGAAATCACAGATCCTCCAAGTGTCTTTATCTATTTTAATGGATTAATAGCTGCTAATCTGTCTGCAGCTCCTATAAGCACTCCAGTTCCTGGCATTAAGGTCAGGTGTGCCTGGGATGCTTTAAATATTTGTTGTTTTAATTTTGCAATATCCAAAGATAAGTTTGTAGAGTGTCCTTCTAGATGCTTTTTTATTCTTTCCCAAATTTTGATCTTATTAAGAGCCATTAATAGTTTCCACAAATCGTTAATGTTCAGCTCCTACAATGGGTCATATCATTTGAGGTTGAGGTGCCCCTATAGTGCCATGGTTACAGATAATAGGAACTCTTGCTGTATTTATCATTTCTACCATCTGTCCATTTTGTTCAGACCAGCTGAACATAGCGTCACCATGGCATGGAGACTAAGAGGTGCAATTCAAGCTAAACATCCCCTTAGGGGACCAATCAATAATGATTCCATAGGAATTGTTGCACAGCACCTCTGCCTGTTCTGTAATGCAATCTTCCTAAACAAGTACACTCATTTTTCTGGTGAGGTTCAATTTTGTTTACAAATAGGTTTTGAGGGCAGTATTCCTCAATTATGGGAGCAGATTTATTATGGTAAATACTGAGATCAGAAAGCATGTGTAACTGTGTCATAGAGTGATTACACCCAGGCATTATTATCAGCCAAGATTGATAAATATGTCCAACAAGTATAATTGTTCTCTGTGTCAGCCCTTGTTGAAGGAATACTCACCACAGTGGTGATCACCACTATCATAGCTATCACTAAATTACTCATTGTGACTGGTAGTCCCGCTTTCCTCAGGTTTTCTTCTGCCATCTGTGACAGCCTCTTGATCATCCCCAGGTAGGTGGCTGTGTTGGATGGGTGCTGCTCATGACAGTTGGGGTCCTCCTCAGCATCAGTCTCGACATGGCTGCAACCGGGGGGTCCTTGGGATCATTCCAGAATCTCCTCCTTGGCATCTGGCTCGTGACAAGGTCTTGATGGCATCCACATTGGCTGTTGATTTGGTCCTGGAGAAACACAAGCATAACTTCTACCTGAAGTTATTTTACTTATTTCCCAAATTTTATTATCAGGTCTCTCCACCAAACCAGTTGTTCTGCTTCTGTCTTTGCAGCTGGTTTCTGTAGATGTTGTTCAGCTGCTGATAACATCTGGCCTTTAGGCAGGCTAAAAACATTTGAAGTTAATAATGCTAGATTCAATTGTATATGGGCTGTCCCGTAATCCATGTCCCCCTTTCTGTTTTTGCAACTGCTCTTCCAGGGAGAGATTCATTCTTTCCACAATGGCTTGTCCTTGAGAATTATATGAGATACCAGTAACGTGTGTAATATTCCATGTAGAGAAAAATATAGCTAGAACTTGGCTAGTATAGCCTGGGGCATTCTCTGTTTTGATAGAAGCCAGAATGCCCATAACCCAAAACATTGCAAAAGGTGATGTTTAAGACAGGCAGAAGACTCTCCTGTACATAAACTAGTCTCCCAAATGAGGGAACATGTGTGTCATCCATTTGCCAAAGAGAATTAGGTTCCAATCCTCGAGGATTAACTCCTCCTGTAAAAGATGAGGAATGCACCATTTGGCAAGTTGGGCTCGCTGTATAATAACTTTAGCTACTTTCCAGGTAATGCTGTATCTGCGTTTGAGACCAGGGGCATTAACATGGGTTGAATTGTGAAAGTGTCTAACATTAGATATTGCATTAGCAACTAGGTGATCAGTATTTGATTCCCTGCAGTTAAAGGTCTTGGAAGAGGTTTATGAGCCCTAATGTGAGTGATGTAAAAAGGGTGCGCTCTACTCCTTACTGCTGTTTGCAATTGGGTAAATCAGGTCATCAGTTGTTCATCTGTATGAAATGGTAACTGAGCATTTTCAATTAACTCTGTGGAATGAACCACATATGAAGAATCAGAAATCACATTAATAGGCATATTAAAAGCAGTGAATACCTCAATTGCAGCTACAAGCTCTGCTTTTTGAACTGAACTATAAGGCATCTGAAAAACTTAACTTTTTGAGCCAGAATAAGAAGCTTTACCATTACTAGACCCATCTGTAGAAACATTTTCAGCACTTTCAAATTGGTTTATATTTAGTTATTTTAGGGAGAATCCAATTAGTTGATTTCAAAAATGGAAACAGTTTTGTTTTAGGAAAATGATTATTGAGAATACCCTCAAAGTCAGCTAAATGGGTTTGCCAAGTAAGACTATTTATAAAAGCTTGCTATATTTATGCCTTCATGAGAGGGACAATAATTTTTCCAGGATCATATCCATGTAATTTAACAATCCAAATTCTCCCATTTCCTATCATAGTAGCAATTTGATCCAAATAAGGAGTTAGAATCCGTGAATTAGTATGTGGAAGAAAAAGCCATTCTACCAAGTCCTGCTCTTGGACGATAACACCAGTAGGTGAATACTGAGTTGGAAAAATTAGCAAATCTAGAGTCTTCTTTGGATCTATTCTATTAATTTGAACTTTATGGACTTGCTTTTCGATTAACTGCAGTTCTGCCTCAGCTTCTTTTGTTAATTGTCGAGGGTTAGTGAGACTAGGATCTCCTCTAAGGATAGAAAATAGATTACTCATAGCATAGGTAGGAATGCCTAGAGCAGGTCATAGCCAATTAATGTCCCCTAGTAATTTTTGAGAGTCATTTAATGTTTTCAATTGATCTCTACGTATGGTTACTTTCTGTGGCACAATGGTAATGTCATTTACTAAGGTTCCCAAGTAGGAATAAGGAGTAGTAGTCCGAATTTTGTCAGGAGCTATAATTAAACTAGTGTGGGAAATTGAATTTTGCAAATGATCATAACATTGGAGTAATATTTCTTGAGTTGGGGCAGCACAAAGTATAACATCCGTATAATGAATAATGTAACACTGTGAAATTTTTTTTATAAGTTGGTTCAATTCCTTGCCCTACATAAGTCTGGCAAATTGTTGGACTGTTTAACATGCCTTGTGGCAACACTTTCCAAAGAAAATGCTTAACAGGCTGCAGGTTGTTTACTGCAGGAATTGTAAATGCAAACTGTTCACAGTCCTGCTCAGCTAAGGGGATAGTAAAGAAGCAGTCTTTTAAATCTATTATGATTAAAGGCCAATTTTTTGGTATCATAGCAGGAGAAGGAAATCCTGGCTGTAATGTCCCCATAGGTTGTGTAACTGAATTAATGGCTCTTAAGTCAGTTAACATTCTCCATTTACCTGATTTTTTCTTAATTACAAAAACTGGACAATTCCAAGGAGAGAATATTGGAGCTATGTGTCCATTTTCTAATTGTTAAGTAACTAATTCCTCTAAAGATTCCAGTTTCTCTTTACTTAGCAGCCATTGTTTTATCCAAATTGGCTTATCTGTTACCCATTTTAAAGGCATAGGTTCTGCAGGCTTAACAATGGCCACCGTCAAAAATGATATCCTAAATCTTGGTGGTTCCTTCAAACCTTGCAAATTTTCTTCCTAGTCCCATACTGGGGACATATCCCATTTCATGAATCATATGTTGACTTTGAGGAATATGTAATTGTTCTGGAATTAGAACTTGTGCTCCATATTGTAATAAATCTCTTTCCCACATATTTATGGGTACAGAAGTTATAATTGGTTGAATAGTCCAAGGTTGTCCATCGGGCCCTTTACAATGCAAAATATAATTACTTTGATATACTTCAGGGGCTTTACCACCTCCAACTATGTTAAATTGGGTGGGTTGAATTGGCCACGCAGACAGACAGTGCTGTAGAGAAATGATTGAAATGTCTGCTCCTGTATCTACCAAACCTTTAAACTTTATTCCCTGAGTAGTTATTTCACAGGTAGCATGTTTATCAGTAATTTGATTCACCCAATAAACTGCTTTGCCTTGTTTATTTGTGCTTCCAAATCCTCCTGTTCATTTAATTTCATTTATCCTCATGTCCACATACGGCACAATCAGGAGCTGCATATACGCTCTCCTGGCTCTGCTTTCCAGGGAACAGAAGTAGACATAACAATTTGAATTTCCCCATTGTAATCTGAATCAATGTCTACTCTTTGTATTTGTACCGCTTTTAAATTTAAACTAGACCTTCCTAGAAATAATCCTATCATCCCTGCTGGCACTCCACAGACCCCTGTTCGAACTTTTTGCGGGGGTTCCCCAGGCAGAAGGCTCACAGCTTTTGTGCAGCATAAATCTACTGCGGCACTATTGGTTGTTGCGGGGGACAGACATTTTACTGGAGTGAGGGAATGGCCTGAGTTGGAAATGCCCCTGTTTGGAACTGGACCCAGGACGGGCCCCTCACGGCATTTCCCGAAATTGGGTTCTCATCTTTATCAAACTTAGAGTGACACTGATTAGCCCAATGTTTTCCTTATTTTGCATTTTGGACATATTTCAGGCTCAGCAGTTTTCTTTTATCCCCTGTCTGGTGGCCTGACTCGCTGATTTTTTGTACATTAGTTTTTAGTATGACCATGCTTCCCACAGTTAAAACAAGCTCCAGGAAACAGAGTATTTCCTTTACCCACCTTCAGTCCTGCCACAGCTTGCACCAAAAAAGTAGCTTTATGCAGATTGCCTCCGATACCATCACAGGCCTTGATATAATCAACTAAATGTGCTTTCCCTCTAATAGGTCACAGAGTGACCTGGCAATCATGATTAGCATTGTCAAAATCTAATAACCACAACACTATATCCTGAGCAGATAAATCTGCAATCACCTTTTTAAGATACTCCTATAACTGAGCTATAAAATCTGCATACAGTTATTTTGGTGCCTGCTTTACAGCACTGAAGGAAGGGTATTGTTTTCCACCTGAAGTGATTTTATTCCCAAAGATCTAATGCACACTCCTCTAAGCTGTTCTATGGTATCATCCTGCATGACCACTTTTGCATCTAAACCAGCCCAGCCACTGACCCCCAAAAGTCGGTCTGCAGTTATATTAATTTGAGGTTGGGCCTGGGTGTTGCGAGCAGCCTGAATGGAAGCTTCATCTGCCCTCCACGTTTTTTAAATTATAAGAACTGAGCAAGAGTTAGACAAGCTCAAGTAAGAGTGTCCAAGTTAGTAGGAATCATCTGACTGGAAACAGCAACGTTCTTTAACAGTCCCATTACAAAAGAAGAACCTTGTCCATATTGATTAATAGTTGGTTTAAGTTCTTTAAGTAATTTAAAAGGAAAAGACTCAAAATGTAGCTATAATATTTCCTTGTTGTTTTGTGGGATGTATTCTGGGCAGTTCCTTGACAGGGAACTGCCAAGCCTCTAAATCACCCTCTCTTCTAGCTTGCTGGATTCCTGCCTGAGTAGAACTGAGAGCGGTCGATCAAGGAACTGCTTGAACAGTCACTGGGGCAACTACTTTCCTCCCAGTGTCCTCTGGAAAAGAAAGATCTAGAGGGTCAGGCCACTCTTTTTCTTCAAAATAATGAGGGTGTGCAGAAGGATAGGGAAGAACCTCTTCCTCCTTTGCCACTTTAGCTTTAGCTGGCAAACAAACCTGCTCTGTTACCTCTTATGTTACTTCATTATACTCTCATTCCTCCTCGTCATCAGTGTGAAAAGGTTCCAAGGTGGAACAAACCAGAGCCCACACTTGTCCCATTGTTACCCTGATGCTTCCGAGTCTCCCTTCTTTCTCACCACAGGGATTGCTTAAGAGTACTCAAGTGTCCTCCAGCTTAGTTCTCCAACCATCGCTCCAGTGACTCTTCAACCTGGGTTTGAGCCCCACATTGGGCACCGCTTACCGAGACCAGCTTGGTTGTGGAGACTCTAACCCAGTGGTGCTAGAGGAAATAAAGACACATACACAGGAATACAGCATGTGGAGTGAGAAATCAGGGGTCTCACAGCCTCCAGAGCTGACAGCCTAGAACAGAGATTAACGACATATTCATTGACAGCAAGTCAGTGATAAGCATTATTTCTATAGATTACAGATTAATTTAAAGTATTCCTTGAGGGAAACAAAGGGATGGGCTGAAATAAAGGGATGGGTCTGGCTAGTTATCTGCAGCAGGAACATGTCCTTAAGGTGCAGATTGCTCATACTATTGTCTGTGGTTTAAGAATGCCTTAAGCAGTTTTCCACCCTGGGTGGGCCAGGTGTTCCTCACCCTTATTCTGGTAAATCCACAACCTTCAGTGTGGGCATCATGGCCATCATGAACATGTCACAGTGCTACAGAGATTTTGTTTTATGGCCAGTTTGGAGGCCAGTTTATGGCCAGATTTGGGGACCTGTTCCCGACAGCCTGGAGACATTCTCCCCATGGTCTTGGGGATTAACATTAGGCTCCTTGCTACTTATGCAAATTTCTGCAACTGGCTTGAATTTCTCCCCAGAATTTTTCTTTTTTTTTTCTTTTCCATTACCTAGTTAGGCTGCAGATTTTCCAGACTTTTCAGTTCTGCTTCCCTTATAAAATGTAATGCCTTTGACAGTTCCTAACTCACCTCCTGAATGCTTTGCTGCTTAGAAATTTCTACCACCAGATACCCTAAATCATCCTTCTTAAGTTCAAAGTTCCACAAATTTCTAGGGTAGGGGCAATACTGCCAATCTGTTTGCTAAAATATAACAAGAGTCATCTTTACTCTAGTTCCCAACAAGATCCTCATCTCCATCTGAGACCACCTCAGCCTGGACCTTGTTTTTTGTATCGCTATCAGCATTTTGAGCAAAGCCATTCTACAAGTCTCTGGGAAGTTACAAACTTTCCCACACTTTCCTGTCTTCTTCTGAGCCCTGCAAACTGTTCCAACCTCTGCCTTTTCCCCATTGTCACTTCAACATTATTGAGTACCTTTTCAGCAACAGCCCACTCTACTGGTACGAATTTACTGTATTAGCCTGTTTTCATGCTGCTGATAAAGACATACCCGAGACTTGGAATAAAAAGAGGTTTATTTGGACTTACAGTTCCACATGGCTGGGGAGACAGAATCATGGCAGGAGGTGAAAGACCCTTCTTACATGGTGGCAGCAAGAGAAAAATGAGGACGAAGTAAAGAGGAAACCCCGATAAACTCATCAGATCTCATGAGACTTATTCACTATCATGAGAATAGCATGGGAAATACTGGCTCCCATGATTCAATCACCTCTCTCTGGGTCCTTCCCACAACATGTGGGAATTCTGGGAGATACAATTCAACTTGAGAGTTGAGTGGAGATACAGCCAAACCATATCAATGTATAAAACCAAACTATGCTCAGACCACCTTAAGCACATGTTGTCAGGACCTCCTGAGGCTGTGTCATGGGTGCATATTATTTTGCCTTAACTTTGGCAAAATAAACTTTCTAAATTGACTGAGACCTGTCTCAGATATTTGGTGTTCACACCTTCATGATTTCTGTAGATTACCAGTTCCCTTCTTGAATTAAAAGTCACAGAGCTGATCTTTATGCACTGCCTTCCTAAGTCCAAGTGGCTGAGGTATGCTAAAAGCCTCTAATCTGCCATCTTGGGCAAAAAAAGGACATTTTGATAATGAGCACATTGAGTGATGGGAGGGATGGCTAGGAAAAGAGATTAACTAGTATCCATAGAAGGGGTTATTCTATCCACATGATTGTTTAAATGTCCTTTGCTGATGTCACCTTTGGAGGAAGTTTCACATAGGAGAAAAATATCTTCAGGTTTTTCTAATTCAGAGAGGTCTATATGCATATTACATCCATATAATATTTTGTCATCAATTTTTCAAATTTTTTTTTTCAAAGTCCCTGACCAACTAGCCAAACTATTAGCTATAGCCCAGGAATAAGTATGTAATAAAAGACTGTCTATTTCTTCTTTGAAACAAAGTACACATCCAGGCAGGCTTTTCAGAGTTCTTCTCCCTGGGAGGATTTCCTTTCATAAAAGTTCTTCAGAGATGTCACAGATGGGGGCTGTGGTGTTCCAGCTGTCTTCATTTAAGTAGTAACTGGCTGTCAGAATCAGTTGTCAACCAGATCTGGGTCTTTTCTTCTATCAAATGACCATGAGGAACTCCCCTGAAGGGCATAGGTACAGGATTATAGTGAAAAGCAGTGTAGCTACAGTGGGAACCATGAACATTTGGGCCACTTCTTTATGTAACCTACTTGTGGCTTCAGCTACTGCTTAGGACTGATCTCATAAATACCAAATCCATTTGATCATGGGGTGATGGTGAGTATGCCCAGCTTTATGGTTGATGATTCAGATTTCAGCAAGTTGCATTGTAAATTGGTGGCCCATGGTCAAGCATTTATTTCTCTGTAAGTCCCAGTAGCAGGCCAAGAGCTATTTCTCAAAAGGAGAGTAGTTTTCTGTAGATGTTGGCAGTGCCTTACTCTGAGATTCTAAAGGCCAGTGCTGTGATTAATTGGTAAGGGCCTGCCAAAGACTCTAAACAGCACCCTACCTGACACTGACACCTTAAGCACCATTAAATCTTCTGAATCACATGGCCTAAGTGGTAAAGAAGCTTGCAAAGCAGCCTGGACCTATTGGCACAGTTCTCTCTTGTCCTGGACTCCACTCAAAACTAGCAAATTTTTGGATCACTTGGTAAATGCGCCAGAGTAACATACCCAAATAGGAATATGTTGCCTGCAAAATCCAAAGAGAAACCTCAGGCATTGTCTCTTTCTTAATTACAGGAATGAACCAGATGCAACATCATATTCTTCACATTAAAAGTGATATCTTGATATGCCCAACATCACTGGACCCCTAGAAATGTCACTGAGGTTAAAAGCCCCTAAATTTTAGACTTATTTTCCACCCACCGATAGGTAAATGTTCTACCAATAAGTCTAGAGTATTCGCTATTTCTTGTTCATTGTGTATAATCAACAAAATGTCATCAAGGTAATGGACTAATGTGATATCTTGTGAAAATAAAAAATAATCAACATCCTTGTAAATTAAATTATGGCATAGGGCTAGAGAGTTGATATATCCATGACATGGAACAATAAAGGTATATGGCTAGCCTTGTTAGCCAAAACTAAACTTCTTCTGGTTACTTTATGTGCAGGGGTGAAGAAAAAGACATTTTACTGATCAATAGCTGCATACTAAGTATTAATACCAGAGGTATGTTAATTTGCTCTAGCAATAAAAAAAAAACTTGGTACAGCAGCTACAATTGCAGTCACCACTTGGTGAAGCTTATGATAATCCACTGTAATCATCCAAGATACATCTGTCTTCTGTACAGGTCAAATAGATTTGGATGAGGAAATTGCCACACTTGCAACTCTCAAGTCTTTAACGTTGGTGCTAATCTACAATCTTTCCAAAGCTGTGGTATTGATTTTGGTTAATTATTCTCCTAGGTGGAAGCAGTCCTAGTGGCTTTCATTTGGCCTTTTTCACCATTATAGCCCTCATTTCACAGGTCAAGGAACAAATCTGGGCATTTTGCCAGCTCCTAAGTATGTCCATTCCATTTATACATTCTGGAACTGTGGAAGTAACCATAAGGTGAGTTCAGGGACTGACTGTGAGATGGACCTGATCCAAAACTCCATTGATCACCTGACCTCTATAAAGCCTGTCTTGTAGGCCACAGTGATGCTTTGGGTGTCCTGGAACCAGTGCCATTTCAGTGACAGTGTCCAGTATTCCCCAGTAGGTTTGATTATTTCCTTTTCTTCAATGTAAAGTTAACCTGGTAAAATGTTGTAGGTCCTTTTGGGGAAGGCTGGAAGAGAAATTAATATACATTTTCAGTGCACTGTTGTGGGATCCTTTCTCAAAGAACCCTGGCCTGTCCTTTACTCAAGGAGTTTTGGATCTGTAAATAGGCTCCAGTTTGGGAATTATTGCAAGGCTGTGACTCTGTTTTTGTGATTCAAGTTAGTCTTTTGTTCACTTGAACTGAAACTTATCTGCTTATACAGATCAAGTAAGAATTTAGTAGGCTTCTGTATTAGTCTGTTCCTGATGTCAAAATAAAATGCTAGAGACTGGGTATTTATAAGAATCAGAAATGTATTTCTCACAGTTCTAGAAGCTGGGGTAGGAGATCAGGCCACTGGAAGATTTGGTAGCTGGTGAGGATCTGGGCTCTTTTTTCAAGATGATGCCCTGTTGCTGTGTGGCCAGAGGTGGTTAACACTGTATCCTCAAGTGGTAGAATTGGGAAGGAAGAGCAAAAAGGATATGCAGATTCCTTGCATCCCTTTTATTAGGTAATTAATTCTATTCATGTGTTCTCTGCCCTCATAACTTATTTGATTCCTAAAGTCACTCCCTATTCATACTATCATATTGATAATTAAGTTTCAGCCTATAAGTTTTGGGAATATACATTTACATCATAGCACTTCTATTTTACTTCTAGAAATGCCATAATTAACTAACCAATGCAATAGGTCTACAACAACCAGACTATTCTGGATGCTGCTGTGACTCTTCTCCATTATGGTAAGCACACACATGTTACCTTTTGTGGTTGAATGCCACTATTTGGTCCCTACCATGCCAGGATCCAACTATTTCCATTGCACTTAGATTTTCCAGTTCAGTGATTGTAGTTCCTATTATGAGGCCTGGCCTACAGAGAAGAGTGATCACAGAACTCTTCAAGAAAGCCAGGAATCTCCTAAAAATATTATTTCTCACAGTTGTGGTGACAGATATCTCCTCTGGACTTTCCCAGTGGGAGTGAGTATGTCTTAAATGGCAAATCAACACTAACGTTCCTATCTCCCTAACCCACTAAATTCCTTCCTCTACATTAAACCACGCCTTGTCTGGCATGTTCATTGCACTCACAGTGGGTCATCTTTTGGTCCGTCTTTCAGCCAACCGAACAGACAAACTGTTGGAGCTCTTTCTAACTTTCTGAGCTGCAGTATGAAATGCAGAATTTCTGCTTAGTGGGGCCCACATCAATAAATTTAGCCTGATTCAATATTATGTTCCTTCCACCATTATGCCACACCCTTAGTATTTATTCCCACACATGCTCCATGGACTTTTGCTTGTATAAATTAGAACATTTAAGTAGTTCTCATAGAATATAGTACATATGCCAAATTTTGTTCCTCACTTTTAGGGGCCTGCTGGAACTTGCGTCTATTTTTAGGTTTAGAAGCAAAAAGAGGAGATGAAGGTGGATGCTAAGGAGAATCAGTCTTATCTTTCATGAAAACTCCCTCAGGGGAGTCCACTAGAGTTTCTTCGGGCAGTATATGGCTAATTTTCTTCTGATGGAGGTAAAAAGACAAATGCCACTACAGAGAAGAGGCTAATATCACTGGGGTTAAGACACTACTGTCACTGATTTTGGAAAGGCTGCTTCCACCAGGAAGGGAACCTATCCTCCAATAGCGAGAAGATTCATCATAATTTAGTGGCTGAATGTCCCCAGCTTGATCAGAGACTTCCCACATGCTCTATCCCATCTTATAGGATGCCATTTTTCCCTTATCAATGCCCTCACATTAAGATTTGACATCTTGTGAAGCTGAGAGTTCTACTTTTGTTGTAATTCAGCCACCCATAGGATGAGCGTTTGTGTCTGATTTTCAGCAGTTTTAGTCTTGTGGCTATAGGAGATAAGGAACATATAGAAGCTCTTAGGTCATTTATATCTTGAACTGAGAATTCACATTTCCGAACTTATTCTTTTCTTTCACCCATTTGTCTAGAAACATTAGGAGCAAACAATGTTGTTATATTCTTTAATTTTCCAGAAATACTTGAAAGTATCATGTATAGAGTCACCCAGTTTCTTGCTCTTTAGAATTGTTTGATTAGAAGTATCTAATGCAAATATTTTGTAGTATCAATCAACAGTTCACCCCGTTGATTATCAGTGCTTACTAGTAGAAACAAAGTCATTAGCATCTTTAAATCTAATCAGATTGGATAACCAATTTCAGAAATCCCACAATCAAATTAGAAAAGTTATCTCTAAATTTTCATTGTTTTAGACACTACCATTGATACCAAATTCTGTATTAATTGGAGTTTGCCAGATAAACAGAAACAATAGTATGTATGTGTGTGTGTGTAAAATGATTTTTTATGGAGGACTTTCTTATGAGATTTGGGAGCCTGAGAACTCACACAATTTGTGATCTGCAAGCAGATCACAACCAGAAAAGTCACTGATACTGTTCAAGTCCAAGTCTGCAGGACAAAAAAATCAAGAGTGTCAATATCTGAAGGCAGAAGGTGCATGTGTCAGCTCAATTATAATATGCAAATTGACTCATTCTTCACCCTTTCTGTTCCATTCAGGCCCTTGGTGGATAAGATGACACCCATTCACATTGGTGAAGGTAGTGTTCTTTACTGTCTACTGACTCATATGCTAATCTCTTTTGCAGACACTCCCACAGGCACGTCCAGAAACAATGCTTTACCAGTCATCTGAATATTACTTGCCCTAGTCAGTTTGACCTGTTAAATTAACTGTTTCAACACATGAAACACTGACTTCTCATTGTCATGTAGTTTATTTTTGACAACTTCCTGTTCTACTCCTTCATAAGGTGAGGTAATCAGAGCTCTTTCCATAACTTTTTGGCCTTACAACTCAATCCAACCTGTGATGGCTGAAGTTTTAGAACTTCCTAGTTGTATGTTTTTTTTTGTTCTTTTCAATATAAATTAATTCTCTAAAAAGAGATGGAAAACTGAGGACATAAAAACTGATCCTAATATTCTTAAAGCTTATTATTCCAAAATCCTTTCAAGTTATATTTTTATGAAGCTATTTTATGTTGGGGTTATGTGTCCTATAACTAAAAAAATTCTATGTAATACTGACATTGTAGAATTCAGATTTTAATTTGTCATGTCATTGGAGGTGGAGACAAATTACATTATTTGATCAAATATTTCAGTCATAGTAAAAATGGCGTATAGGAGTTGGTTGTATGAAAAATGAAGAACAAAAATCAAATTCATTCTCAGCTTTCCATTTTAAAAAAACCTTGATGTATTGGCAACATATTTTTATTAAAAATATATTCAATTAAATTTTTATGTATACCATTGAATTTAATAACATTGCATACACAAGGAGAACCCAGATACACTACTGTTGAATGCTTAAGTACTAATTTGGTGACCTACAAGTTAATCTCTTACATAATTTATTTTGAACAGGTAGCTTTCTCTATACCATATTTAGTATTTACTAGCATTGGGGATGTTTGATAGTTTCGATTTTAAAATTATATTAATTAATATGTCTGATTCTAAATCCTGGATGCAAAATTATCTGTTCTGTATGCAAGAATTATAAAATCTACATGAGATAGTTAGCTTCTTAATTTCACATATTGTTATTTCTTCCAATCTATTACTTATGTATATTGTTTATGTTAGATATATGTACATGTATAAATACATACTACTTATGTATATTGTTTGAAATGATCAAGCATATTGAGTATGCTAAAGAATTTTTTTTTTTTTTTTTTTAGAATTCTCTTTGGGGATTTGAATGACTGGGCTATTTTGGCTAGATTTTTGTTAATAAAGAAAAATGCCTTGACACTAATTAATTGTGTGATTCACCTTCCATTATCTTAAGTTTTCAAAGGCAGTTTCTAGTACAAAGTTATAACAAATGGATGTTTGTAATTTAAAAAAAGAAAAAAAAGGTTATAATAAAGAATTTCAAGCACAATTTAGAAATGCACAGAATTTAAAGATCATTGTGAATTGTTCTGAAGTGTTCTGAAAATAATAATATTAACATTTTAATCTTGTATTCAACATTTCTAGGCTATTTATATATATGCATGAAATTGTCTAGACTGTTTCTTTCCAAGAGTCATTACAATTACTTATTCTTAAGTATATAATTTATAGATACACATTTAGAATATATATATATATATTTAGTATCTGTATTTGAAAAGTTTTGGGGACACAAAATCACACAATTCTTAAAAATCTCCATGCTAAGGCATATTCCAAACCAGTCTAATACATAAATCCCTAAAAATGTAACACTAGAGAAGATTCAAAACACATTTGTGAAAGTCATTGTAGATGAAAAATTATGGGTCTACATTTCATCAATGAGTACCTCACATTTAAAATAAATTAGTCTATTTTCACATTGCTAATAAAGACATACCCAAGACAAGGTAATTTATAAAGGAAAGCAAAAACATGACTTTACTTACAAAGGAAAGAGGTTTAATTGACTCACAATTCCACATGGCTCAGGAAGCCTCACAATCATGGTGGAAGTCAAGGGAGGAGCAAAGTCCCATCTTACATGGCAGCAGGCAAGAGGATTTGTGTCAGTGAATTCTGCTTCAAAAAACCATCAGATTTCATGAGACTTACTTAGTATCACAAAAATGGAAAGGAAAGCCTGCCCCCATGATTCCATTACCTCCTACCAGGTTCCTCCCACAACATGTGGAAATCCTTACAATTCAAGGTGAGATTTGGGTGGGGACACAGAGCCAAACCATATCATTCCAACCCGGTCCCACTCAAATCTCATGTCCTCACATTTCAAAACCAATCATGCCTTCCCAACAATCCCCCAAAGTCTTAACTCATTTCAACATTAACTTAAAATTCCACAGTCCGAAGCCCCATTGTGACTCACCTATGGGTCTGTAAAATCAAAAGCATGTTAGTTACTTCCTAGATACAATGGGTGTACAGGCAGTGGGTAAATACAGCCATTCCAGATGGCTTCACAATTATCTCCTTTAACTCCATGTCTCACATCCAGGTCACACTGATGCAGGAGATGAGTTCCCATGGCCTTGGGCAGCTCCACTCCTGTGACTTTCCAGGGTACAGCTCCCTACCTGGCTGGTTTCATGGGCTGGCATTGAGTGTCTGCAGCTTTTCCAGGTGCAAGATGCAGGCTATTGGTGGATCTAATATTCTGGGGTCTAGAGGATGGTGGCCCTCTTCTCACAGCTCTACTAGGCAGTACTCCATTGGGGATTCTGTGTGAGGGCTCCAACCCCACATTTCCCTTCTTCACTGTCCTAGCAGAGGTTCTCTATGAGGGCCCTGCACCTGGAGCAAACTTTTGCCTGGACATTTAGGTGTTTCCATACATCCTCTGAAATCTAGGCAGATGTTTCCAATCTCAATTCTTGTCTTCTACACATCTGCAGGCTCAACACTACATGGAAGCTGCCAAGGCTTGGCATTTGCACCCTCCAAAGCCACATCATGAGCTCTACTTTGGCTCCTTTCAGCCATGGCTATAGTAGCTGGGATAAAGGACACCAAGTCCTTAGGTTTCACACAGCAGGGGAGCCCTGGGCCAGGCCCATGAAACCATCTTTTCCTCCTAGGCCTCTGGGACTGTGATGGGAGGGGCTGCCACAAAGGTCTCTGACATGCCATGGACATTTCCTCTATTTTCCTGGTAATTAACATTTGACACCTTGTTACTCATGCAAATTTTTCCAGCAGGCTTAAATTTCTCCCCAGAGAATGTGTTTGTCTTTTCTATTCAGCATCAGGCTGCAAATTTTTCAAACTTTTATGCTTTCCTTCTTGAGGTCTTGGCTGCTTAGAAAGTTCTTCTGCCAGATACTCCAAATCATCTTTCTCAAGTTCTAACTTCCACAGATCTCTAGGGCAGGAGCAAAGAGTCTCCAGTCTCTTTTCTAAAGCACAGGGTCACCTTTGCTCCAGTTCACAACAAGCTCCTCATCTCTATCTGACACCACCTCAGCCTGGATTTTATTGGCCATATCACTATCAGCATTTTGATCAAAGCCATTTAAGAAGTCTCTAGAAAGTTGTAAACGTTCCCAGATCTTCCTGTTTCTAAGCCTTCCAAACTGTTCCAACCTCTGCCTGTTACCCAGTTCCAAAGTCACTTCCACATTTTCAGCTATTTTTACAGCAGCACCCCACTCTACCAGCAACAATTTACTGTGTTAGTCTGTTCTCACATTGCTAGTAAAGACATACCTGAGACTAAGTACTTTGTAAAGGAAAGAGATTTAATGGACTCACTGTTCATGTCTGGTGAAGGACATGTGCATGGGAACTCCCCTTTATAAAACCATCAGATCTCATAAGACTTATTCCCTATCATGAGAATAGCACAGGAAAGACCTGTCTCCATGACTCAATTATCTCCCACCAGGTTCATGCCACAACACACGGGAGTTGTTATGATTCAAGGTGACATTCGGGTGGGGACACAGAGCCAAACCATATCAACTAGTACGCAAATCTATTGTGAAATAAAGAACAGGTTAGGTACCTGCTTTTATTCAAAACTAAAATGTCTCTGAAGAAAAACAAACAAACAAAACAAAACAACAACAACAACAAAAAAACAAGAAATGAACAAAGAGAATGACCGTAGTAAAATGGAAGACATAATCATTTTTAGTTTTTTGTTTTTTTTGAGACAGAGTCTTGTTCTGTCACCTAGGCTGGAGTGCAGTGGTGTGATCTCGGCTCCTGCAAGCTCTGCCTCCCAGGTTCACGCCATTCTCTTGCCTCTGGAGTAGCTGGGACTACAGGCACCTGCCACCATGGCAGGCTAATTTATTGTATTTTTAGCAGAGGTGGGGTTTCACCGTGTTAGCCAGGATGGTCTCGATCTCCTGACCTCATGATAAGCCCTCCTCGGCCTCCCAAAATGCTAGTCTCAAGGTGTAATTTGAGTTGCAGTTTAATCATCTGTGGCTGAAATAATGAATTATTTATACCACCCTAAAAATCTCAGGAATGTAACACCCAACTTTCTTATCTAATATGAAAATTTGAAGTAGTCAATAAAACATGGTTTTATTAAAATGTCAGTTGCTAACTACTGTTCTTAAGTTATACATATATTTCTAATTTCCATTTATATTGTTTCAAAATTCTTTGTACTGTGTGTGGTGTTAATTTGTCATGTTTGGTTTTATCTTTAGAAATCAATCTAAACTTTTTTTAGTAATAATTTACTCAAATTTTAATTTTATGCATATTTCCACAGGTTCATGATTGACTATAACTGATACAGCCTGGTTTATTTTGTTAACTTTTATTTTATTATGCTAAGAACACTTAACAGGAGATCTCTCCTCCTAACAAAATTTTTAAGTATACAACACATTATTGTTGACTATAGGCACGTTGCTGTACAGCACACATCTAGAGCATATTCATCTTGCTTGACTGAAATGTTGTGCCTATTGATTAGAAACTCTTCCACATTCCTTTTCTTTCTGCCTCTGGAAGCCACCATCCCACTCTTTGATTTTATAAATTTGACAGTTTTAGATATTTCATATACTTGGAATTACATAGTAGTTGTCTCTGTGACTGCCTTATTTCACTTAGCATAATGTCCTCAAGATTCATTCATGTTGTCCATATTGCCACATTCTCTTGTTTTCTAAATCTAACTAGATATCATTGTGTGTGTATTCAATATTTTCTTTATCTTTTCATCTGTTAGTGGACATTTAGGTTTTGCATGGCTACTGTGAATAGTGCTACATTAAACATAGAAGTGCTAGTAATCTCTGAGATCCTGATTTCAATTATTTTGTATAAATATCTAGAATTAAAACTTTTTTTTTCATATGGTAGATCTACTTTTAATTTTTTTAGTAACTTCCAGCCCGTTTTTCACAGTTGTTTCACCATTTTGAATTCCCATCAAAAGTACACAAAAGTTCAAATTATTCACTTCGTGACTAACATATTTTTCTTCTTCTTTTTTTTTTTTTTTTTTTTTTTTTTTACAGTAGTCATCCTTTTCCACCTGGTTTATTTCTACATTAATTAACAGGAGTTCTACATATAAACATTAAGATTGAGCACCCTATGCAAGCTAAATCTTAGTAGAATTATCCACATTATTCTGTTACTTTGTCAACACAGTGTTTATTTTAAAGTAATACATTGTTAGAATTAAAATTAGACACCCTTTGGAAAGTAGAATATCATTAACAAATAAGCATTTGCCAAATGTTTTTTGAACTTTTTACAAATATGTTTGAACTTTTTATTAATGTGCTACTTAGCTTATTAGTTCTGAAAATTCTAGCTCTGGTTTATTAGAATAGACTCATATTTAGGTATAAAGGATTACATATGGAAATATTAAAAATAAGAGCATATACATTTGTCAGTACACAGATTTATTTTTCTGTCAGTGAATTGGGGTTTGAAACAATAAAACCCCAATAGAAACAAGCACACCTAGTGTTCAGATATTGGCTGACCATATTACTCTTTAATTAAAAAAACAAACAAACAAACAAACAAACAAAAAAAAACAGAGCTCCTTGGAGAAATGGCTTCAGACTCATCTTGCATATTTTCTGCTCCCATCCTAATTCTACAAAGCAGAAAATATACAAGATGAGCCTGAAGCATTTTGCAGTACCAGAAAGTAAGGATAAACTTACTAAAAAAAAAAAAAAAAAAAATGATGGTGTATCAAAAGGACACAGAAGCCAAATAAACAGGCTCCCAATAGCCAAAACTGAAATAATCTGAGTAATAAATTACATTAAATAGTATTTAATTATAATCCAAGTATAAAATAAATATCCATGAGTCCATATTGATGTAAATAAATCATTAACTAAGCAAATTCATTGGAAAGAATGAATAATTCTCTTCTATAAAATAATTCCAAATTACTTATGAGACACTCTGCCCTAAAGGAAGGGGATAAAGCTTTTCTACTCTAAGACAGAGTTGTGAATAGTAATTTTCTTCCAAACAATGCATGAAAATGGAGAGAAAGAAAAAACTTTTCAGGGCAAATACCTGAGAACACTAATTCAGCCAAGATGTTTAAGTAGTAGTAGTAGTAGTAGTAGTAGTAGTAGTAGTAGTAGTAGTAGTAGTAGTTGTTGTTGTTGTTGTTTGAGACAGAGTTTCGCTCTTCCTCCCCAGGCTAGAGTGCAATGACACAGTCTCGGATCACTGCAACCTCTGCCTCCCACGTTCAAACTATTCTCCTCTCTCAGCCTCCCATATAGCTGGGATTACAGGCACCCACCACCACTCCTGGCTAATTTTTGTATTTTTAGGAGAGACAGCGTTTCACCATGTTGGCCAGGCTGGTCTCAAACTCCTGAACTCAGGCAATCCACCCACCTTGGCCTCCCAAACTGCTGGGATTAGAGGCATGAGCCACTGTGCCCAGCCAGGATGCTTAATTTAACACCAAAAATGACAAGCTTCTTAGGAGTCTGTATCCATGATAAAATATGATAAAAATAGCATTTTATCTCTATGGTTTTTTTTTAAAAAAAAAAGTATTTATAACTTCAGTCTCACAATGAGAAAATATTATGAAAATCCCAATTGAAAGACATTCTACTAAATACCTGAACATTACTCTTGAAAAAAGAAATCATCTGAAGACCAAAAACTCACTGGTAAATGTAAAAAATAGAAATGATAACTACAAAATTTTTTAAGAGATAGGCAATATGAAAATATATAAGCTGAAACAACAGAAAGGGGTGGAATTAATGTATAGAGGTTTTAGTGTTTGCTTATTTGTGTGGTTTTGTTTTGCAATCAAAATTAGGTTGTTGTCAGTTTTGAAAGACTTGTTATAACTATAAGGTATTTTTTGTAAGGCTCATGAGCTACAACATATAAGAAATACACTTAAAAAGAATAAATTATAAATCATATCACCAAAGAAAATCACTTAACAAAGGAAAACAATAAGAAATTTTTAAAAATGAAGGAGGAATTTACAAAAATACCAGAAAACAAGTAAAACAGTGGGAGTAATGAAATTTTAACTATTAATAATAGCATTAAATGTAAATGGACTAAATTATCCAATTAAAAGACATACTGTGGCTTTAGGGACAAAAAAGTAAAAAGACACAACTGTATGTTGACTATAAGAAACATCTCGTACAACAACATGCACCAATAATGAGTAATGAGAGAGAAGCAGTAATAATAATAATAAAATCCTATCAAACATAAGCCCAGACCTGGATGACTTCACTGATAAATTTTGCAAACATTTAAAGAAAAAGTAATAAAAATTATACTCAAATTATTCCAAATAATTAAACGTTAATATGAGGAAATGCTTCCAAGCTCATTCTAAGTGGCCAGCATTATTACTCATCCCAAAACCAGAGTAAGACACAATAAAAAAGAAAACCACAAGCACTAGTATTTCTGATGAATATAAATGCAAAAATGTTCAACAAAATACTAGCGAACATAATTCAACAATACACTAAAAAAAATGATCTAGTGATCATGATTACCCATGAATGCAAGGATGTTTTAACATATGCAAATTGGCAAAAAAGTGGTTCTTACTGTTTCGTAGTATGTTTCTTCTACATGCCAGAACAATTAGACAATAGAAAGACATAAATAGTATCCAAAGAAAAAGTTAAATTGTCCTTGTTTACAAATGACATAATCTTATATTTAGCAAGCATAAAGTTTCCACCAAAAAAATTCTTAGAATCAATAAATAAATTCCATAACATTATCAGATACAAAATCAATAGACAAAAGTTAGTAGCAAGCCAGGCACAGCAGCTTATACCTGTAATTCCAGAGCTTTGGGAATCCAAGGTGGGAAAATTGCTTAAGCCCAGGAGTTTGAGATCAGTCTGAAAACATAATGAAATCTTACTTCTAACAAAAACAATTTTAAAATTAGCTGGATGTGGTAGCACGTGCTTGTGGTCCCAAGTACTAAGGAAGAAGTGTTGGGAGAATTGTGTGAGCCTGGGAGATTGAGGCTACAGTGAGCCATGATCATACCACTGTACTGCAACCTGGCTGATAGAGTGAGATACTATCTCAAAAAAAAAAAAAAAAAAAAAAAAAAAAAAAAAAAAAAAGACATGTCTCTATGCCAATAGCTAACTATCTAAAATATATTTCAAGAAAGCAATACCATTTACAATAGCTACAAAAAAAATTACCAAGAAATAAGTTAAACCAAAAAAACAAATCCTACAATGAAAACTGTAAAACACTGATGAAATAAATTGAATAAGCCAAGAAAAAATTTAAAAAGTCCATGTTTGCAGATTAGAATAATACTGTTAAAACTTTCATACTACCCAAAGAAATTTTTAGATTTAATACAATAATGATATTCTTCATAATTTTTCTTTAATTCTAAAATTCATATGGAACCACTAAAGAACCAGAGTAACCAAAGTAGTCCTGAGAAAAAAGAACAAAGCTGGAGGCATCATGCTAATTGAAATCTTAATATACCACACAGCCATAATAACCATAACAGCATGGTACCGGTATGAAAACAGAAATATAAACCAGAGAGACAGGATAGAGAACTCAGAGAACACAGTTGCATTGATATTCAACATATTTTAAACAAAAGCACCCAGAAAATACACTGGAGAAAGGACAATCTCTTCAATAAATGATGGTAGGTAAACTTGGCATTCATATGTAGAAGAAAACAACTTTTATATCTCTCCCTATATTGAAAAATCAAATCCAAATGGATTAAAACTTTAATGCAAGACCTGAAGCTATGAAACTACTCGAAGAAAAGATTGGGGAAATGCTTCAGGAAATTAGTCTGGGCAAAGAATTTCTGAGTAAAACCTCAAAACGATAGGCAACAGATGCAAAAATTAACAAATGGTATTAAACTAAAAAGCTTTTGCTCATCAAAGAAAATAATAAAGTGAAGAGACAGCCTGCAAAATAGAAGAATATATTTTCAAACTATCTATCCAACAAGGGATTATTAACAACTATACATAATAAAATGTAGTATCTCAATAATAACAAAACAAATTTAAAAATCCAATTTGAAAACCGGCCAAAAGTTCTGAGTAGACATTTCTCAAATGATGACATATTAATGGTCAACAGGTAAATGAAAAAATGCTCAATATCACTTATCATCTATCTGGGAAATGCAAATAAAAAGCACAATGACTTATCATCTCACCCCACTAAAAATGGATATTATAAAAAAGACATGAAATAATAGATGCTGCTGAGGATGTGGAGGAAAGGAAACACTTCTACTTTGCTGGTAAAAAAGTAATAATACTTTTGGAAAACAGTATGAAATTACCTCAAAACATGCAAAGTAGAACTGCCATATCATCCAGGTATTCCACTGTTGGGTATATATCCAAAAGAAAGAAAATATCAAAGAGATATCTGTATTTCCATTTTTATTGCAGCACTATTCAGAATAGCCAAGCTACGAAATCGGCTTGTGTTCATCAACAGATGAATGGATAAAGAAAACTGGTATATATACACATCATGCAGTAAGCTCAACAGATGCAGAAAAAGTATTTGGCAAAATTTCAAATTAAATTCTTTATTTCAAAATAATCAAGAAATAAGATATAACTGAATATTGTTATCTGCTTCAGAACAATAAAATTACAAAAACTATAGCTGATATAATTATTGGTAAAATATTGAATGCTTTTCATTTAAGATTGAGTGAAATGCAAGGATTTTATCCTTTTTACTTGGAATTTTATCGGTAGTTTTAGCTAGTGCAATCAGGGAAAAAAACTTGCAATAAAAAAATGGAATCATATTGGAAAGGAAGAAGAAAGACAGTCTCTATTTTTATCTATTATGGTTGTTTACATATAAAATCAAAGGGATATACCCAACAATTACAAGAACTAATGAAATAAAGACTTTTGCATTCCACTTTATGTAAATATTGCCTAAAAACAAAGAAAAACATGAACAGATCTGTAAATAAACACAATATCTGGATAGTTATGTCATATGTCAAATAAAATCTACTCTTCACTCCTTCCCTTACTATACTGTATCTTGTGCACAGGACCTAAACACTAAAAAATATAGTATTTAATATTTACCTACCACAACAGTTATTTCCACTGAGTTGGCACAGAGAAAATTGTTCATGATATAGGAGCTGTGCTTACTATTTCTGAATGGATACTATGAAAGTTTTACAACAAAATGTTCTCTCTACTAATTAGAGAAAGCTTATTTCTAAAACTTATAGAAAGACATCTGGTTTAGACACGTTTACATATGCATGTAATGTAATACATTTTCTAAACAGGCTTCTGGGTTCTGCTGGTCATTTTGACATCTCAGAGGGTAAAATCAATGTTTTAATAAATCTGGTAGACCAGGCTACATAATATCTGAAAATTCAGTATGAGACTTCAAATAATAAGTCCATTTATTTAGGTGGGAAAATACCAAATTTATGAATACAATTACTAAAGGTACAGTGGCTTCATATTTAATACAGTAATATCAAAATAATCATAAAAAATTCATAGAGTAAGTTACACGTTTCTCTGCTACTTTTATAAAGTCATTTTATTGTTGTTGTTCTAAGGCTTTTAACCTCTAAAGTATTCCTCTCTCTTATTCAGGAAAGTCAACAGCTCCACTAAAAATGCTGCCAGGTTTCCTTGCTGTAGGGATGAAAAAGCCTTTAGAGTTATTCTTGGTAATACATGTCAAGATTGAAGGATTCCACAACTTTCTCACAGTTATCTCATTATTTCTGGAGATTTTTTGTTCGTTTATTTTTTTATTTTTATTTTATTTATTTTTTTGAGAGGGCGTCTCGCTCTGTCGTCCAGGCTGGAGTGCAGCAACGCGATCTCAGCTCACTGCAACCTCCACCTCCCAGATTCAAGCGATTCTCTCCTCTCGGCCTCCCAAGCAGCTGGGACTATAGGCGCCCGCCATTATGCCCATCCTATTTGTGTATTTGAATAGAGACGGGGTTTCACCATGTTAGCCATGGTGGTCTCCAACTCCTGACCTCAAGTGATGCGCCGACCTCTGCCTCTCAAACTTCTGGGATTACAGGCCTGAACCACCGCGCCTGGTCTCATTATATCTTAACGGGTGAAAAATAATAATAATAATAATAACGTTTTCAGAGTAGTTTTTCTCTCTTATTCTGTCTTTAATAGATATGGAGAAGAATTATTTAGAAGTTGTAGTTTAGAAACTGGACGCGGTGGCTCACGTCTGTAATCCCAGCACTTTGGGAGGCCGGTGGGTGGATCATGAGGTCAGGAGATGGAGACCATCCTGGCTAACACGGTGAAACCCTGTCTCTAATTAAAAAAAAATAAAAAAAATAATTAAAAAAAAAAATATATATATATATATTAGCTGGGCGTGGTGGTGGGTACCTGTAGCGCCAGCTACTCGGGAGACTGAGGGAGGAGAATGACGTGAACTCAGGACGCAGACCTGGCAGTGAGCCGAGATTGGTCCACTGCACTTCAGCCTGGATGACAGAGCAAGACTGTCTCAAAAAAAAAAAAAAAAAAAAAAAAAAAAAAAAATTGCAGTTTAGCTTGTCATTTTTTTCTGATTATAAGTCCCTTAAAATGTAAGAAACATGAAGTGTATGAGGTATAATAAAAAATCGATCAAAGTTGACCTACTTTACAGTAAACATTTCCATTGAATAATTAGAAATATATCTGCAAAAATATGTGTGGTTATATAGTTTGTATGTAGACATGTAACTACATACATAGTTACATAAAATTATAAATATAGTATATACAAATTTACAAATAATAATATATATGGTAATATATGGTTTTTGTCTACTTGATATATTAAATATTGAGACAGACATATTAGAATCTCCCTTTGCGATTTGAGTTGACAATATCTTTTTGAACTCTCAGTTTTGTTTTGAATATTTCTGAGCTATGTTGAAGGTAAATAATGGACAATAATTGGAGCATCTTGGTTAATTGAACATGTTATTGAACCTTTGGTCTCTGCATGGCTCATTCTTTATTTTTTTGCTAGGTAGCAAAATATGATGAAAAAACATAATTTATAAGCTAGACTTTCATACTTAACATATGAAGCATAGTGTCAGCAAAATAAGATAACAATAATATGGTTGCTGTTTATTTAGAAATTACTTGGTTACTAACATATAATATCTAGAATTCTCAAAGCTCTTCACAATATTTATTGCTATGGGAGATGTAAGTCTCAATATACAGAAATAAATAACGAGGGTCACCGAACTACTAAGTAATCAAGATTCAAGTAAAATACATATTACTGATGCCATATCTGTGTTTTTTTCCATTATAAAATTATAACTTTAAGCTGCTGATTCTTTACTTGTGTATTTAATAATTTGTCAAACTGCCTATAAGTTTTAGGTTGACTAATCATTATATCAACTTTTTATTTTCCAAAATTCTAAACCAAAATAAATAGACAAACTCCATTCTCTACTACTATAATGTCTTAAAGGAAGGACTTTATAAAATTACACTATGTTGGTAAGACAGGCCATAATGAATGTACCTTGATATAAACTAGCATCTAAGAATTCATGTGTCAAAATGTTTTGGGTGAAATAATATTTTTCAATATTATAATTATTATTATATTATTGTTATTATTGTTCTAAAGTTTAAATGATTTCATGGAATTGAATTAACATTCTAATATTTTGATTAGCAGTTCACTCTTTTCTAAGTAGTGATGAGTCAGTCAATCCTCTATAGTCATGGACCTATTTTCCTCTTTTACAAAGATAACTGGCATATGTATCTATCAAGTTATATTAATAGAAGTATGACTTTGCCACCTACATATATTGATTGAAGGAAAAATTTGCCTGTCAATAATTGTTGTGATTATATTCCACTGGAAAAGCTAGAGGTTAAATATTTGTGTTTTTATCAATTTACCTGTTTATTTTATAACTAAAATAAAGCATTGTTTAACTACTACATTACATCAGTACTTACTAAAGTAAAACTTTCATTCATATTCTGTTTTTTGCTTCAGAAAACAAATCTATGTTAAGAGTTGCTTATATGGCCGGGCGCGGTGGCTCAAGCCTGTAATCCCAGCACTTTGGGAGGCCGAGACGGGCGGATCACAAGGTCAGGAGATCGAGACCATCCTGGCTAACATGGTGAAACCCCGTCTCTACTAAAAATACAAAAAACTAGCCGGGCGACGTGGCGGGCGCCTGTAGTCCCAGCTACTTGGGAGGCTGAGGCAGGAGAATGGCGCGAACTCCGGAGGCGGAGCTTGCAGTGAGCTGAGATCCGGCCACTGCACTCCAGCCTGGGCGGCAGAGCGAGACTCCGTCTCAAAAAAAAAAAAAAAAGAGTTGCTTATATATCTCTTACTAATTTCTTTTTACATGTTATTTTTATTAAATATAATATTATCTAATTCCATTTTAGGAATAATTTACCTCTAAACACGTTCTTTGTACTTTGTTTACCTGGAATGTTTTATTTAAATATACATTTAAAAAAAACAAGAAATCTCATCAAACAAAAACATATGTAGTACAACCACAAACAATTCTTACCTAAATTCATTTCTTTCATCATTATTTTTAAAAAGAACTAAGTAAATCAATTTTATAGGTCACCATAAAAATTGTCAGTAATAAATATGCATTGAATGTTTTTATTGTGTGTATATTGTTTGAGTTCAAAATTGATTATTGCATTCCTTTTCAATTCCATTTTAATAGCCCATGGTCTTTCTCCGTTGAATTCTTATGTGTCACCTCATTATTATTCCTTTATACTTTTTCTCAATTGTGTAATTTATTTAACACTACCTTTGAAAGAATTTTTTCCTTCTTCCCATTTGCATTTATGTAATATCTCCCCACAATTCAACTGGATACCAATAAAACAAAATTATTCTATAAAATAATTTTTAATCTTGCTGCTTTCCGTATGAATTTTTAACATAAATTGATTAAATATTTCTAGGAACCATTATTGTGAAAACAATTTGGGTCTAGAAGAAGTAAAGGTTAAAGCTTAAATGTTCATGGCTATGATATTTTCTAAAATGTTCTCAGTTAGATTGTTTCTTCAATAGCAAACCGTTTGGTTAAGGGATCTTACTATTTAATATAATATTAGAAATAATTTTCAGTGAGCAGGAACACATATTACCATCCATATGTTGTGTTAAAAATTCAATTTTAATTAAGAAACAAATAGTATCATGTTTGTACAATTGTCTTTCTAATTATTCGACCTGCCTTTATATGCTAAAGTGAAATTTTTCTTTCCTGCAACAACTTCATCAGCAGAAATAGTTACTACTTGGTTAGAAATAAAACAGTGACACTCACTGGTGGGAATTACTTTGCATCCTAGTGGTATAATTTTGGATTAGATCTACAAAGAAAATGTATTTTCCAATTGAGATACAGCATAATGGATAGCATTTAATTCAATAAAATGCCGTGTTTGAAGGGAAACAGTTTTGAAGCATTTCATTTGAATTCATTGGTTTCATTTAAACTAAACTTTGCAAGTTATAAAACGTCCAATTTCCTAAAGAAACTGTTAGTAGCTGCAGTCTTAAATGATGGATAAGTGAGTCTACAAAGAAAGGGAATTAATGGATTATCATCGTTAAACTGCTAAGTTTAAATTTTATTGCTGTAAACTAAAATGGCTGTGAAGATGTTATTAGGTAGAAGGATGAATAAATAATGACCTTCTGAATAATGACAGTTTTGATTTTTATATTTTGCAATATTGATCAAATATCTTATGAATTGTTTCTTTTTACAAATCAATATAACATTTGGGAGGTTCCTTTTATTAATTACTTTTTATATTATTCTTACAGATTAAAAATGGCTGGCACATATAGAATTATGGTTTTGAGCTCAGGTTGAAGGTTAACATTTATTAAACATGTTCAAATGTCATATATGTGTGTAGATGTGTGTGAGTGCATATATTTATTTCTTTGACAGAATCATTTAAGCATTTGAATTTTATTGTATCTTCTTGAGAAAATTCTAAAATTATTTGTTCTAGCATCTTTTAATTAAAGGTTTTGTGACTTTTATTTAATTTATTTATTTATTTATTTTGAGACAGGGACTTGCTTTGTCACCCAGGCTGGAGTCAATGGCATGATTTTGGCTCACTGCAATCTCCATCTCCAGGCTCAAGCAATCCTCCAACCTTAGCCTCCCAAAGTGTGGGAATTTCAGATATGAGCCACCAGTGTCCAGCCTATGACATTTTAATTTATATATATATATATTCATAAGCTTAAGCTGCTTTTGTAATACATATTCTTATTTTCATATGTTCCTGTATTTTTCAATTTAATATTATTTTGCATCAGTCATATGTATTTAAAATGGGTAATATATAACTGAAATTATAGAAGCAAAAATATCATTGTTATAATACAAAATAGTGGAGAGTCATCTCTCGGTGAGTAACTAGGGAAAACTTAAAGATAAAAGAAGCATTTGGTTAGCTTTGAAGCTTCATCAGTTACTGACTAGACTTATTGCCATTATTGAGGCAAATTTAAGGACAGACTGATTGGAATTTCAAGAACAGATCACAGTAAGTTTTAGCATAACATTTCACCACAAAAAGGGTTTGATGTAAACTTAATAATTAATATTAGTGCTGTGTATTCCAAAGTTTAAAATCCAGATGCCAGGACTGGAAATTTGAGGTGGGTTTATAGTTTTATAACATTTTAAGCATGAGTGTTGGTTACTGTATTTGTTCTTTACTCGAGATTATACACATATGACTCTGAGAAAAATATTGAATTGACTAGACAAGATTGTAAACTTTTGTTCGGATTGAAAAATACTGCTCAGATTTAAATATTGTTCAGATTTAAATAGATATCTCGTCTACCTTTTGTTCAGTCACTGAGAACCTCTACAAAACAAAATGTTCTATAATTGGTGGCTAATAAAGATTTTAAAATAAGAAATTTAATGACCAGGCACGGTGGCTCATGCCTGTAATCCCAGCACTTTGGGAGGCCGAGGCAGGCAGATCTTCTGAGAGTGGGAGTCGAGACCAGCCTGACCAACAGGGAGAAACCCCGTCTCTACTAAAAATACAAAATTAGCCAGACATGGTGGCACATGCCTGTAATCCCAGCTACTAGGGAGGCTAAGGCAGGAGAATCGCTTGAACCTGGGAGGAGGGGGTTGTGGTGAGCCGAGATCGAGCCATTGCACTACAGCCTGGGCAATAAGAGCAAAACTCCATCTCAAAAAAAAAAAAAAAAAAGTAAATTTGAACGAATAGAATAGCCAGTGCCAAAATGACAGACACAAAAATGAAAGCAGATAAATAAAAATGAAACCTGTAAACTCAATTTTCTTCCCCATGTTTATAATCACTTGAATAAGAAAAGTTACACTATTAAAAAAGAAACAAATATCAATTAAAAATTGGCAATGGACTTAAACATTTCTCCTATGAAATCATACAAATGGCTGAAAGGTATATTAATAGTTGTTAGACATCACTGATCATTAGGAAAATGCAAATTAACATTACAATGAGATCTCTCATCTGTTAAGATAGCTATTATCAACAAAACGTAACAAGTGTTGGTGAGGATAAAGAAAAATTGTAACCCTTGTACACTAATGGTATGAATGTACAATGGTGCAAATACTTTCGAAAAATCAATAATGTTCCCCCGAAAATTAAAAATAGTATTCCCATATGAAGTAGTCATTAAACTTGTAGGTATACGGTCAAAAGAATCAAAATCAAGATATCAAAAAGATTTCTGCACTCCTATGTTATTAAACCATTATTCACTACAGCCAAGAAATGGAAACAACCCAAACGTCTATCAATAGATGAATGGATAAATAAAATATAGAATATACATAAATTAAGTATTACTCAACCTTAACAAAGAAAATTGCCATTTTCAATAACATGGATGAACCTGAAAGACATCACAGAAGAACAAATACTGCGCAATTTCACTTAGATCAGGTATCTAAAATAGTCAAACCCAAAGAAGAAGAAAATATTAAGTGGTTGCCAGGACCCGAGAGGTGTATGGAGAATCATTGTTTGGTGGGTATAATGTTTAACTATGCAAGATAAGTAAGGTCCAGAGATAAGTAAGTTCCAGAGGAAGTGGATATGGAGAATCATTGTTTGGTGGGTATAATGTTTTAGCTGTGCAAGATAAATTCCAGAGAGGTTTCAGGCAACAGTTTTGCCAAAAGTAGCTCTTAGGAAGCTACAACATAGTGACTATAGGTAACAATGCAGTATTACACATTTACATTTTTCTATGAGGATAGACTTCATGTTATATATTCTTATCACACAAAAAAAGAGGCACAAGGAGGCATTTAGAGTCAATGAATATGTCTATTACCTTTATGGTAGTGATGCTTTTATGGGCCTATGCATGTAGATAAACTCATCATAATGTTTGCATGAAATATCTGGAGTTTTAGTGTATCAATTATACCTCAATAAGACTGTTAAAAATCAAAATAATAAATAAATGTTATAATGAAATACATGGAAAAAAAGTCACTGAAGAAAGAAGTCAGGGAAATCAGATTTTTTTCCCTTCTCCTTCTTCCCCTCTTCCTCCTCCTTCCTCCCACTCCTCCTCCTCCTTTTTTCCACTTCTTCTGGATAGCACTTGGACATCATTTGGATTTGGATTTGAAAAAGACTGAGCTAGGAAGAAAGTTCTGAGTTCTGATTTCTATCAAAAGTTGCATATCCAAAAAAAATCAATCAATATCATAAAAAAGGATTTAATATTTAGTTAACTGAAAGAAATATATTGAGCTGATGTACTTTAAAATGTCTTACTATTTTCTCCTCCTACATTCTAGTAAGTGTATTCTCTTTTTTCAGGCAACAGTTTTGCCAAAAGTAGCTCTTAGGAAGCTACATATCATATCATTCGCTCCCACTGACAATCAGAAATTGATTTTTGACTTAAGCTGAGCAATAGCATTTTTTGTTTGTTTGTTTTTGAGATGGAGTCTCGCTCTGTCACCCAGGATGGAGTGCAGTGGCATGATCTTGACTCACTGCAATCATTAGTCTTCCTCTAGTATTTCTCCAAAGAAAGGACATTTTAAAAATATAATTTATAATTTTATATTAGTGATAGTTTATTTTACATAGTGCTCCATAAACAATAAAAACATTATGTCATTAAGGAAATACTTGTAACTTCTAGTGTTGATCAAAACAAAAATCTAAATATGTGAAATCAGAATATCTAACATTATAACAATGCACGTATAAGAGGATAAAGTTATTACTATTTTATAGGTATAAAAAATTAAAATAAAAAATTTCCAAGAGGGAAAATTAATTTCTCCAAGCCCATTTTATGCTGAAAAAAAGAATAAACGGTTTAATTCAAATACACTTTTTTATAAATAGAGGTATCATTTCCTTAGGAGTGACAGAGTGATTTCCTAAAGTTTATAGCTGTCTAATGACAGAGAATACATTATATAATTCCATTGTCCTTGTTCCCAGTCCATCTCTGAACACAAATACAATAAAATATCAATACATTATGCTATTATAATCATTAACTCTTCCAACAAATATTTATTGTGTGCTTACTCTTTACCAGGAACTGTGCTAAATTTTGAGACAAAATAGTCACTGCTCACAGACCACCCATGAAACACACAGATAATCATACAGGCAATGCTGACAGTTTAGTAAACATTAGAACATAGTGTAGTGATTTTTATGATATAAAAATAAGGATGCATGTAATTACATAAAAGGAGAATGAAGTTTCATTAAAGAAAATGAGGAAACACAGACAACTAAAATCAATATAATAGTTACTCCTATGAACGAAAGGTTCAACACAGGACTTATATTTTCGATAAAGGGGAATAGCAGTTCTAAACTCCTACAGTACAAAAAATGCAGCGTATTTAAAGATTTATTTGCTTCGGTCTTCAGGGTTAAGCAAGAGTCATATATTAAAAGTATATGTAAGCCATATAAAGGGTTTACCTTAAGTATATTGCAAAAACATCCTAGGATCTTAATAAAGTAGATTAAATTATCAGATATATACATATACATTTTATGGTCAAACTATAACTCAGAGAATAGTTTGAAACGAGTAAAAAAAAAACTAAAAAAGAGAAAAAGAATGAATAACATTAGTATAAAAAATGATATGTATAAAATATATAGACTCAAATATAAGAAAGATTGAACTAAAATATCATTTTTTGCTACTGTTTGAAAATTTAAATGAAATAAACACATTTTTGAAGAGTATAATGTACCACACTGACTAAATAAGCAATGGAAAGTCTAACAAGCTATATATGATATGTGGAATGATACTCTGCCTGAACATATCAACATCACAATCCATGGAACTTGTAAATATGTTATCTTAAATGACAAAAATAACTTTGCAGGCCGGGCATGGTGGCTCCCGCGTGTAGCCCCAGCACTTTGGGAGGCCAAGGTGGGTGGATCATGAGGTCAGGAGATCAAGACCATCCTGGCTATCACGGTGAAACCCCATCTCTACTAAAAATGCAAAAAATTAGCCAAGCGTGGTGGCAGGCGCCTGTAGTCCCAGCTACTCGGGAGGCTAAGGAAGGAGAAGGGCGTGAACCCGGGAAGTGGAGCTTGCAGTGAGCCCAGATTGTGTCACTGTACTCCAGACTAGGGGACAGAGCAAGACTCCATCTCAAACAAAACAAAACAAAACAAAACTTTGCAGATTTGCTTAGGTTAAGGACCTTAAAATGGGATTTTTTTTTTTTTTTAAATTATGAGTAGGCCTAATCTAAGCATTTAAGTCTTAAAAAGAAAATATTACCTAGCAATGGTATGAGGGAGATGTAAGTACACGAGAGAGAGTCAGAGAGATGCAATATTTCTTGTTTTGAGGGTGAAGAAAGTTAACTTCTAGAAGCTAGAAAAGTCAAAGAAATATTTTTATTTTCCAAAAAGCCTTCATAAAGGATTGAAACTCCACTGATGCCTTGATTTTGGTCCCATGAAACCTATATCAGGTGTCTACACTACAGAAGTGTCAGATAACAAATTGTGATATTTTATGCCACTGTTTGTGATAATTTGTTAGAGTAGTAATAAAAAACTGATATTCCACAGTTACAAACATTACCAGAAAAAAAAAAAAAAAGCAATTTTAGAGGGAAATTTAAATAAAATTTTAGGAAATATCCTTAAAACCTTAACAAAAATCATTTGGAGGTTCTTAAAATATTGGAATATTCTCTAACGTATTTTATTAACTAGTAACAAATTCAGGCAAAGACAATGTAAAAACTAAATTAAAGGTTCATTTCACTCATAAATGTAAGTACAAGAAATCCCAAACAAAATACGGGCAGACTGTAGTTGACGCTGTTGTGTACTACTCAGATCTCCCTTTCAGGATTGAAACAATATTCCACCAGCTGCCATGATTTGGACTGTTGAAGGTCCCAAACTTAGTGACCTCCAACCACTATTTTACACAGCCTTATTATTTTGCTGGATTAGGAATTTGGTCATGACCCAGCTAGATGAATCTTTCAGTCCATATGATGTTGATGGGAGATAATAGAATTTATCTGATGGATAAGTTGATCAGAAAGGTGTACAAGGTCTCTTTTCAGATTAATGATACCTTTGCAGGCATTACAAAGAATCTGGCTGAGCTGAGTCTGTCAAATGGCATTCTTCTGTGTGAATTCTCTCTCATGGTAGTATCAAGGAAGTCAGACTATTTAGTGGCTTAATTCTCACATGCAGAGTGTTCCACAAGACTCTGGTAAAAGCTGCAAGGATTCTTGTGAATTAGCATCTGTGTTTCTATTGTATTTCTCAAGCAAGTCATTAATACCAGCCTAGATTCAAGGCAGAGGTGGGTTAAATTATATACCATCTTTCTGGAAATAACAGTAAAGAATCTGTATCTATTTCTATCTACCACAGTTTGCACCCTATGGATAGAAACCATTCACGATCTATTAACACTATGATATTTATCACTTATGAGATCCTTTTGATAGAGCTTGACAAATTTTCTGTAAAGGGATAGATGGTAAATATTTTTGGCTTTATGGAGATTACATTTTCTGTCATATCTACTCTGACACTGTAGAGGAAAAGCAGCCCTAGACAATACATGAGCATGATGTTTGCCAATACAATTCTAATCACAATGCAGACAATGGCTCAGATTTGGCCTGTGAGCCATCGCTTACTGAATCATCGATTACAGCATCTGCACTTGAAAAAATTAAATTCTCAGAACCATTGCTAAAACCTTGATTCTCTTTTAAATACCAGCAATGCCCATTTATTAGAAAATTATGTACAATATCATCAAACATTTGTTTAGCAATATATCAAAATGCTTTACTCCTCATCCCTTCCTAAAATCCAGAACAATATTTAAGATTATGTCGCAACTTAAATAATATTGGAAAAATGCTGCACCTGTAAGTTAGGAAGAGACTACACCTCGGGTAAGTTGCAGAACTGGGACAGCATATAGCAATGCAAGCTGTAAATGGCTGTAAATGTATTTTGGGAATGAATTTTGAGGGCACAAGATCAAGGGAGAGGTGAAATGAAAACTCAGTAATTGAGAGTGTATATATATATATATTGTAGTCTGCCTAAATTTGACAAGGGCTGTGGAAACAATTCATAATGATAAGATACCTCTCTTATAATTCACAAAAGTAATAGATGACACTAAATGAAGTAGAAATGACAACTGCCAAATGAAATAGTTGAGAAAGAGATGAAAAGCTCAGAGAAGTGGGCATACTAGAATCAATGTAATATGTAAGACCATAAAATCCATCATCAGACCATGTTTTTCAACAAAGAGATAATAAATGAGCTGGCAAGTATAGGCATAAGTATCGTTGACAAATCAGTGGTGGCTGTTCTCTGTAGTCCAGGGCTGATAATAGTATATGCTTATTCAGAAATGGCTTCTCAGTTATAATGGGAATGATAATATTCCAAAACAATGTAGATCAAATAGATACATTTATATATAAGAAACATGAGAATGTGTAATTATTATAAGATGCATTATTATCAAATGAGATACATATATAATTTGAACTTTCAGTGCCATTCTTGAACCATATAGAACTACAGATATGATAAAATGAATTTGGCATCTCTGGTGGCAATGTTGATGGGCAAGGAAACTGTCAAGGAAACTGTCAATCCATCAAACTAAATCAAGGATGAATGTTTACAAGGCTGAGGTCAGCAATCCTAATATAAACAACTTGATGCAGCGTAGATAGGCCTTGAAACTATTATGATAAGTGAAATGTTATTTCAAAAATAGTGACTAATTCTAAAGTATTCAGAGCAAAATAGCCTCAAATGTGAAATTATTAAGTGGAATTTTAAAAAATTACGAAAACAACAAGAAAGCAAGTAAATTAAGAAAGAAATCTTGCAGCAGAAATAATACAACTAAATAATATAGAAGAGACAACTGGATCAGTGAACTAGAACAGGAAGCCTAGAAACAGAACCAGGTAGATATGTACATTTAGTATACAATAAAGGTGGCTTTTCAAAATACTGTAATATAGTTGGATCTTATGGAAGTGATGTGAAGAATATTGAATAGCCAGTATGTGAAAGGCAGAATTAGATTCAGACTTCACAACCATAAGAATAAGTGATTTATTAAATAAAAATAAGGACTCCCTTATTATGTAAAGACATATAAAGTGAAAGTAGGGAAAAGAGTGTAGTTCTGACACAAGGGCCAATGACATGGAATAGTGTCCAGAAAGACTCACAAAATATGTATATGTAGAAAAATATTGTCTAACTCTAACTCCATATCACATTACACAAAAATTAACTGCACATGATTAAACTATCTAGATGTTGAAAACAAAACTTTAAACTTTTAGCTAAAAATTAGGCTTATACTCATCTGAATGCTTGCTAATAAATAATATCTAGATAGATGAAAAACATATTAATATAAAAATTTATAAATATTAACCTTATCAAAATAAGCCTTGTTGAAAAAAGACCTGTCATAGAAAGTGAAATATCAACATAAAAATGAAAGAATAAATTTGCGACATTTAATTGACAAAGGATTGCTATGAAACATTAGAGAGTAATGGCAAAAATACAAGAAGCTTATTAAGAAACAATGGCTGGGTGCAGTGGTTCACGCCTGTAATCCCAGCACTTTGGGAAGCCAAGGTGGGTGGATCATGAGGTCAGGAGATCAAGCCCATCCTGGCTAACATGGTGAAACCCTATCTCTACTAAACATACAAAAATTAGCTGGGCCAATTTTTCTGTAGTGCCAGCTACTTGGGAGGCTGAGGCAGGAGAATCGTTTTAACCCAGGAAGTGGAGGTTGCAGTGAGGCAAGATTGCACCCCTGCACTCCAGCAAGACTCCATCTCAAAAAAAAAAGAAAGAAAGAAAGAAAAATAAATAGAAACTAATAGACAAAATATTAAGCAATCCTCAGAAAAGAAAATGCATCTTTCTGGGTATAGATCATGGTACAGTAAGGCTATCTGTGCTCCACAACCAAGCAGTTCTACAGACATTTGGAGCACCCACTCATCTGGCTCAGCAGCCTTTTTGTGTAGAGATCCAGGTATAAGAAAGGCTCTCTCTGTGACACACCCAGGCAGATTTCTAGGCATTCAGACACCTGCTCTGCTGATTCAGCAGCCAGAGTTGCCACACCCTTCCTGGACAGAGATCTTGGTGCAGAGGGACCCTTCTGGTAAATGGTCAGGCAGATCTCCAGGCTTTTGGAGCTTGCACTTTCCTGAAACAGCAACTTGAACTTACCTAGGCTTCCTGTGCAGAGATCCCAATGTGAGTGGCCATATTTGTTCCCTGACCAGCCAGATCTCCAGGAATCCAGAGCACTCATGCTCCTGGATTAAGAGTTTAGCTCATCCTCCATCCCAGTGTAGAAATCTTGGGGCTGAGATGGTTTCCCAGCCCCATACCTAGGCAAACCACTGGGTACTTGGTGGCTTCCCAGTGGATTCTCCCTTAGTGCTGCTGCTTGTGTTTGACATCACACGTCCTGTAGGCAATCCTGCCCAGTCTGCTCCTACCCATCTTGGCCACCACCACCGCAGAGCTGAACAGGGAACTCATACTACTATGCACTCCATGAATCAGCCAATTGCCTGAGGCAACAGACTTTCTCCCAGTAAGCAAGGAGCCAGTATACACCCAGTCACATTGGTCACAGCTGGCTTTTACCTCTCAGTACCATCCGTTGACTTGTAGGTCAAATTGCACAGCTAATATAAAACCTGATGTCAGAAGTGCATAGAACTGTAGAAGCAAAGCCAAAACACCCTATCCAGAATGCTCTACAGTTACACACCTAAGGAGGCAGGAGAGGAAAAGGGAAACAACAACAACAACAACAAAAACCAGTAATAGTACAGGAAAATAAAGAAAAAGTCCTATCTGAACAAATATAATGACAAAAATTAGAAGTGACAGCATCTTTAGATGAGAAGGAACCACTGCAAGAATTCTGACACCATTAAAAATCTGAATGTAGTGACACCAACAAAAAACTACACTAGTTCTCCAGCAATGATCCCTAATCAAAATGAAAACAGATAATGAATTCAAAGCATGGATTACAAGGAAGCTCAAAGAGATCCAAGACAAGTTCAAAAATCAATGCTAAGAAACTTCTAAATTGTTCCAGAAAACGAGGGAAGAGACAAACATCCTAAAAAAATTAATCAGAGCTTTTGGAATGTAAAAACTCCCTTAAAGAATTTCAAAATACAATTGAAAACTTTATCAATAGACTGAACTGAACAGAAGAAAGAAGCCCAGAGCCTGAAGACTGGTCTTTTGAACTAAGACAGACAAGAATAAAGAAAAAAATTAATGAACAAAGTATTCAAGAAATATGAGATTAGGTAAAGTGACTAAACCTATGAATTATTGACATTCATGAGAGAGAAGAAGAAAAAGTAAGTTTTCAACCTTGAAAACATATCTGAGGTAACAATTCAAGAAAATTTCCCTAATCTGGTTTGAGAGGTAGACATTCAGATAGAAGAAGTGCAGAGAACAGCTGTGAGAAACTATAAAAATGAACATCAACAAGGCACATAGTCACCAGACTGTCCAAGGTCAGTGCTGAAGAAAAAAATCTTAAAAGCAGCTAAAGAAAAACAGTCAGATCGCATACAAAGGAAACCCCATCAGGCTAATGGTAGACATCTCAGCAGAAACTTTACAAGCCAGGAGAGATTGGAAGCCTATTTTTAGCATTCTTAAAGACACAAAATTTCAGTCAATAAATATATATCCTACAAAATTAAGGTTCTTAAGCAAAGAAGAAGTTAAATCTTCTCCAGTCAAGCAATTGCTAAGGGAATTAGTTACCACTAGACCAGCCTAACAAGCGGTCCTTAAGAAATGAAAAATGAAACAAATCATTCTACTAAAAAGATACTTGAAATTGTATATTAATTTCAGTGCTATTCACAATAGTAAAGACATGGAATTAGTACCAGTTACCTTCAATTGTGGATTGGATAAATAAAATGTGGTACATATACAACACGGAATACACAGACATAGTATTATAGGAAAGAACATAATCATGTCCTTCATTGAAAAATGGATGCAGCTGGAGGCCATTATCCCAGGTGAATTAATGCAGAAACATGAAGCCAAATTCTGCATGTTTTCACTTATAAGTAAGAGCTAAATACTGGGTACTCATGGATAGAAAAAAATGGCAACAATAGAAACTAGGAACTACTAGAGGGGAGAGAATGAGAAGGGGGCAAATGTTGAAAAACTGTTGGATACTATGCTCAGTACTTGAGTGAGGGGATTATTTGTAACCCAATTCTCAGCATCACACAATATACTCAGGTAAGCAACCTGCACATGTACCTCCTGAAGCTAAAATAAAAGTTTAAAAAAAAAGCAAATGCATAAAGCCAACAACATATAAAAAGATGCTTGATCTCACCAGTAATCAGGAAATGGTAAATTAATGTCACAATAATTGAGTATTTCATATGTATTTGATTGGTAAAAATACCAAATCATAAATAACAATATTGGAAAATTTGAGAATTAATGGAATCCATTATACATTTTTGTGAGACTACAAATTTGTACAAATATTTCAGGCATACATTTTGTAACTATCTTATAATATGCATTTTGATACTGTGCTAAATATCTACACTCTTATATATACACCCGTGAGAAACCAATGCATAAGTATGCAAATGTTCCCTGAATTATAATGACTTGATTTACAATTTTTTAATTTTATGATGGTGTAAAAGCCATACTCTTGGTATATAACCAATGCTTCAAGAGGACCCATAGAACCATTCCATGCTGTTTCTTATTTTTAGTACAGAATTCAGTATATTACAGGAGAGAGTTGATACTTTATTGTAAAATAGGTTTTTTGTTGATTTTGCTCAACTGTAGGCCAATGTATATGTTCTGAGCGCACTGAGCTATACTAGGCTAAATCATGATATTTGGAAAGTTAGGTAAAGGAAATGCATTTTTACTTAAAATATTTTCAACTTTTGATGGGTTCGTTGAGATGTAGCTCCATCATAAGTTAAGGTGCATCTGTACTAGGAGGTATGTACAAATATGTTTATATCATAGCAATAATAATACACAAAACAAGAAAAAAGACAAATGGCCTCATGAAATAATGGATAAACTGGTATATTTACAGACTGGACCATTAGAAAGTAATAAATATAAATTAACTTTAGCTACCTATAATAACATTGATATGTTTTTAAAAATAAAACAAGGGAACATTACAAGGCTATCATTATGCTTGGTAATTGACAACACAGTATTAGATAGGTACTACCAAAACAGTGTATAGATCAGATTTTGTTAATAATTTGTATTTTACATGCCAATTGTAGGAATCTTTAATACTATCGAGAATTTCAAGATTACATAAAGCCCAAGAGAAATTGGTAAATTAGCTAAATCTACCATGGACTTAGAAGTGAAAATTGTGCTCTTTGTACCCCATATTTACCATCTCTGTTGTTTTGAATAAAATGGTCTAACAGATAATCCTAAAATAGTGCAATATTTAAAAACCTAAACCAGCAAAGGATTTATAAGGCAAACTTTGAAGGAATATCAAAAAAGGTAGAAAAAAAGCCAATCATAGAAATATCATGTAATCTATGGAAAAATATGTCTCAAGAAAAATGAGTAATATTTTCCATGAACTAAACACAGTATAATAAAATAAAGACAAGCTAAGTGAATATGGAGTAAGTTTATCACTTGAGAAAATGATGGGAACAATGTGTTAGAGACGCAAGAAGAGACAAGATAGCAATTTGTTTTTCAAGAGTTCTCACAGAGGAAATGAACTAAATAATTATAAATATTATGCCTATTGGTGGGTAGATTGTAGTTTTTAATGGCCACTGCAATAAATCTGGCTCTACATATCCTTCCAGAATTCCCCTTTTCTATCCACTGGTGGAGAGTAGTAACATTTTCTCTCCCCTTGTGACTGGGTAAGAATTCTGACTGCCTTGATGAATAGAATGTGGTAGAATTTTTTGTATGATTTTAAAAGTTATATAATAAAAGACTATATTGAACAGCTAGTTCTTCCTTAGAACAAGTCATCAGGGTACCAGAAAAGTCCAAACTAGCTAATATGGATAGATCACATGAAAAAGACCAAGAAGTATAAGAAACTTAGGTTGTCCACTGGCAACCGGTATCAGCCACCAGACACATATGTAAATAAACTCTTTTGACCCTGGCCTTAAGTCTTCAGGTTGAGTCTCCAGTAATTGTGGAGGAGAGTAAAGCTGTCCTCACGATTCCAGGTCTAAATTTCTGATTGACAAACTACTTTATTCCATGGAGTTTTGTGATAGCTTATAAAATAGCTATAGTGACTGCAATGGTTTTTGGTATGTGGGAGTGTATGCTTTCATAAAAATTTAAAATTTGTCAGTGGATACTGGACAGGAAGATGGCCAAAGTCGGCAAGGAATTTGAAGAAATTGTGAGCAAACACCTGGTGATCTTTGAACAAGTCTGTGAAGGCTTCAGTGAAAGTTAAAACTAAGAATTCACTGTCTTCTTACTCTTTCTCTCTTTAATTTGATTTATTTAATTTTATTTTTTGGTCAACATAGCTAAAGAGTTGTCAATTTTGCTAATTTGTTCAAAGAACCAACATTTCTTTTCATTGATTTTTCTCTATTGCTTTCCTGTATTAATTGTGTTATTTAATTGTTCTTCATTTTATTATTTTATATTCCAATTTTTATTATTTTCTCCCTTCAGTAGTTTACACGTAACTCCCTCTTTTTTCTTAAGAGACAGAGTTAAGTTTTCCTTTCCAATTTGAATGTCTTTTATTTATTTATACTGTTCGATTGTTCTGACTTAAAATGTTGATACAATGCTAGCTCAATAGCAGTGGTAAAAGTAGAAACTTTAGCATGTTTCTTACCTTAGGGGAAAGTTTGTATTTATTTTTTCACTTTTTTTTTTTTTTTTTTTTTTTGGCCACAGAGTCTTGCTCTGTCGCCCAGGCTGGAGCGCAGTGGCACGATTTTGGGTCACTGCAACCTGCGCCTCCTGGTTTCAAGCAATTCTCTGTCTCAGCCTCCCAAGTAGCCGGGATTACAGGTGTTTGCCAGAAGGCTCGGCTAATTTTTGGATTTTTAGTAGAGACGGGGTTTCATCATTTTGGCCAGGTATTTTTTCACTGTTGAGAATAAGGTTAGCTTTAAGTTTTCCATGAATATTTTTTATCATGTTAAAAATAATTTTCTTTATTATTTGTTTTCTGGTTGGTTTTATCATGAAAGTGTTGGATGCATATTATAATTAATTATTTTCTTGTCAATTGTTACCATGAAATAGTACAGTGATTAATATGTGTTTTGAGTATATTGATATAATATTGATTATACTCTTTTTTTTTTTTTTTTTTTTTTTTTTTTTGGGGACGGAGTCTTGCTCTGCCACCCAGGCTGGAGCACAGTGGCCGGATCTCAGCTCACTGCAAGCTCCGCCTCCCGGGTTTACGCCATTCTCCTGCC